>NW_024881330.1:43639315-43766637 GCF_018691265.1 Tyto alba
TTCACTTTTACAACCACCAAATTGAACAGATTTTTTTCCTAGTTTTACTCTTTAGAGGACTGACAGTTTCAGCACCGTCCTGGGTTTGAGTGAGCGGTGGGGTTTTTGGTAGCAGGGGAGGGGGATACAGCTGTGGCCCCCTGGGAGAAGCTTCTCAAAGCTCCCCCAGCTCCAAGTCAGCTCCACCTCTGCACCAAAACTGAGCCAATTACCTGCTCCTCCGTGACAACATAGTTAAGACAGGACCTGGGAGGAGGAGTTGGACTTGCAAGGAAGAGTTGTGACATTTGCGTGAACACCAAGGTCAGTGGAGGAACGGAGGAAGAAAGGAGGGGGGAGGTGTGCCGGAGCAGAGACCCCCCTGTACCCTGTGGGGAGACGGCAGGGCGGCCCCCCCCCTGCCACCCATGGAGATCTACGGTGGAGCAAACACTGATTTATGGCCTGTGAGGGGCCCCACATGCCCAATTCAGGCGGCTGCGCCCGAAGGCACCCGGGACCCTGCCGGAAGAAGCAGCCCCCGCTGCTGCGGTTCGGCGCTGGGAGGTGCAGCGTGCGGGGGTGTCCCACGCCGGAGCAGCTCGGGAAGGGCTGCAGCCCCGGGGAGGGACTCGTTTTCATCAAAAGGCTGTTAAGATCATTAGAACAGAGCAGTGGTTTTCATCTACAGCTGTGAGTTTGAATCCTCACCTCTGTACCCACTGCAGATGACCTCCTCTTGCAACTGAAGAGATGTTTAGCTCCCTAATCCTCAGTACATTAAATCACTACATTAAAAAGTGAGACCACCGGCATTATCAATCTAATAAGACACTGTAAGAATAAAGATATTTGTCAGATGTTTTGATGAGAAAGCTTTGCCATAAGATGTTAAGTAGAACAGGTCAGATAAAACACACATTTGACAGACATTGGCAGTATTTCTGTTCATCAACGACGGTAGCTTTCGAAAAAATTTTCTGTTACTATAAGCTATGTGAAAGCAGGCACCAAACCAGTACCATTGTGCAAGCTGCTTTGATAGGACAGGAGAATCACACGTTAGGCTTCCCAATTCAATAAGGATAGCTCATCACTGAAAACATGTGAAGTGAAAACTGGGTACTTGCAAAAAGTTAATCTCAAATGTGCTGTTTCTAAAAACCTGCTAGGAAGGTTATTAAAACAGTACGAGCAATGGTAAAGGGTCACAAACACAGAACACATCCCTGTTGAAAATATTCACAGAACCCCCTTCCACTCCACTTCCACTACCCATACAGGTTTGGTGAGGAATTATAGTCAACACAAACCTTCCGTAAAAGAAAACATCTACTCTCGAACTGCACTGGCCAACTGAGGCGATTAGTCTGTTCACCTCTAGCTTTTATATGACCGAGTGCAATCTTTAATTTAGGAGTATTGTACCTTATCTGCACATGTTTTCACAAATGTTCAATTTCATTTTGCTTAACACTAGGTAAGCAAGACCAACAAAACCAGTCATCCATTAAAGTGAAACGATAAGAGAAGAACACACACCGATCTGGTATTTCGCAGAAGGTGCCAGTTCAACAGCCATGGAGGTTCAGTCAGGTTATTTATAAGCGTTCCTCACAACCTCTCTCCCACACCTCTGCTACGCTCCTCAACACTGACCAACAGGGCAGAAGTCAGGCAACTCACTTCTGTTTTATGAAAATCCCAAGCAGACCATGGCAAATGTCCAGCTGAAATACTGTACAATACAGGCCAAAATGTGCTCTACGAATTAGCATCATTTGACTCAATAACTAATGGTTAAGCAAAAGCAGAAAATGAAGCAATACCATTTAAGTCCAGTAGTTTAGGAAACACTGATACGTTTAGGCAATTACATATAGAGCATCCCTACCAGATACAGCACTAACAAATTCATATTAATTCTTGCTTCATGTGTCATTAACACCTAATGGAATGTTTAAAGGTGCTGACAAGTCCAAGGTAAGAATGGATCACTCTTAATTAACACACAGGAAAAATTTCATGAAAGTCTAGAGGAAGAAGGAGGTTGTTAAAAGAGATTGCTTCATAGCTCAGTCACAGACTGCCCACCCCTTTCCCTCTATGAAATGGAGAACAAGTAGGTTACACGTACGAAAAAACAGAATAATAGGCTCAGCTACACAACATAAAGAGGTCATTACAAAAGAATCGCACACTCTCCTTCTAATACTCTCTGAAATCAGGAAGAGTGGAAGTTGTGTTTAAAGAATAGAATACTGTTGGAAGATGCTTGCAACTACTGGATGCTGAAAGTTAAAAACAAAGCACAGTAGCCTGTTACCAAAAAGCGGTAATTAATTCACTCTCTAAGACTCAATTTTGGGGTTTTAGTAAGCAGGCATTCTTTATTACAGCGCCAGACACACAGGGGATTGCTCCTCCTAACGTCTGCGTAAAGATAGAGTCAACAAACACTGGCAATCACTGACTGCCATTGCCATGGCAGACACTGGGCATCCTCATTAAGTGGGGTCTGGCAGCCTGCCCAAGTTTTAGTGGGGTCTGGGAATGCCAATATTTTAATCAGAGCACTTTTTACATGCCCTAAAGGGGGTTTATCCTAGAAAAGTCAACCATTTGGCGCAAAGAAAACTTACTTCAAACCTAGCAAAGCTCTCCACTGGCAATAAGAAGAGAAATTAAATTTAGATTCTCATTAATCTCTGTCTCCTACCTGAAAGAAAAATTTGATGTAGAGCAAGATACGCCAAACACAGTTTGAAAAGGTCAGAGTGCTGTCTGCAGTAGGATTTTAAAGAAGAGAAAGGCAGATGTGAACAACACAAACACAGTACATCAATAAAATGTTTCCTTTTCATTCTCTTGTCTCTTATGACCAAAATAATCTTAATCAGGAAGATTAACCATTACTATGCCGAGTGATAATGATTGGTGATATGGGTAGCTGCACATTTCCACTGCTTAACCAAACAGTAAAATGCATCTACATTTAACACACTCCAAATAGGCTCAATGAAGGCTTATGCTACTGAAATGCATATATGAAATAAACAGAGATAATGAATACAGAGGCGTTTTGCCAGCATGAATCACAGAACACACTATAATGCTGTGAACACTCTTACTCAGCTGCAAGCACTCTTTCTACTGCAGCCCCCTGTCAGCTGAGTGACAGCAACAGTGAGTCTCAGAAGTAAGCAAATAAAACTCCTCTTTAAAATAAAGAGCTTACATTTCTCTTTCAAATACGAGGTTCAGAGAGCACAATGAAAAAAAAGGTCGACAGCTTTCCTTCACTGCAATATTCTGCCTGAGCAGCACACTGTCGTGGTTTGAGCCTGGTCGGCAGGCCAAACACCACGCAGCCGCTCTCTCCCCCTTCTCTTCTGGCAATAAGAAGGGACAGCGAGCCAGGCTTGGGGCTCGAGATAGGACTGGCATGGGGAAAAATCACCCTTTATGGAGCTTCGAGAAGCTTCTTCCAGGGGGCCACCCCTATAGCCCTCTCCCCTGCTACCAAAAAACCCCACCACTCACTCAAACCCAGGACACACACAGAAAAAATTAAAAGTATACTGGACAAATATGCCATTATTTCATTCTGAGACCCCTTCTGCAGACTTACATACCTAGAGAATCCGACTCATTTCAAAAGTTATCCTATCATTTAGGTATCATTACCCACTAGTATTAGAAATTGCTTCAAACTGACATTTACTTCAAACTTTTCCTCTTGGTTTGTGAACAAAATAGCTGACTTCCTGACAGTAGCTCCAAAATACCACAATGCCTTTAGAATGAACAATTAGCACCAGACATTTAGCAAGAATTAATTAAAATCAAGCCAAATCAAATGATTAGTGTACATATTAGATGTCTGGCAAAAATAAGATTAAGTTTGGTGGGAAAGAAATTTTTAGCTCTCTAGGCTGCCTCTGCTTAGATATCAACCTTCTAGGCCAGACGGCTGCTCTTACAAATAGCTGTCAACTGAGACAAGAAAATGTCTGTGGATGAATCATTTCACGACAGGGCTGGATTCCCAGCAACGGACGCACCACGGTTTTGGCCTCAGCGCCTTGAATGACCGCTGAGACCAGCTTGGTGCCACTGAAGAATTTCACCGTTACCACAGAACCAACCTGCAGAAAAATTCATCCCTAAACTCCTAGAAGTATTTGTGCACCGCAACTCACAGCTCACTTGCAAGGAGCTCTTTTAAACTATTAGAAACCAGAGAGAAAGAAACTTTCCCAAGACCACTCGCAAGTTAAATGCAACCATGCCTGCTGAGGCAAGGGTGGTTGGGCAGGCATGCACTTTGTAACACTCCATTTCTCTTAGAGATTATACGGAGTCCAATCAATTACTTTTAAGATACCTCTCTATTATTTCAATAATCATTTATTTCCTTCTTGCACATCATATCCTGAAAGTATTCCAGATTATTTTAGACAGCATCACTGAAATGCAACTAGTTCTTGGTGAAAGGGCAGCAGCCACTAGACAGGAGTACTGCAGGGCAGCTGGGAAAGAGAGAACTGAAATTTTGGTCAGGAAAAGCAGTGGGAAAGCTTCTCTCCCCTACCCTCCCCCAAAAGACATGGTACCTTCAGTGCACAGAAAACAAACCACTCACCTTTTCAAGTCTCACCTTAAAAGTCCCATGAAAACAGCAGTTTATCTACTTAAAAATAACAAAGGGCAGATTAGTTCCAAGTTCTTAGGTTCAAGCTACTGTTCAGCAGCTTTAATCTCACCCAACTCAATACAACTGTGCCTCAATCCCTGAATCCCAATTGCCTTCTACTGCCACAAGTTTTCTTGTAACAAGTCTAAGATGCTGAAGACCGAATTCAAACTTCATCAGTCAAACACTGCTTAGTGCCTGTCATGTTTCAATTACCATAAACCAGTGGTCTGAAATACCCTGTCTCACATTTTTAACTCATTTTATGTTACACATTTATCATCAGTTAGGCCCGCACAGGCATCTGAATTTACTGGAGAACACGGATACGCCTTATGTGTATGCAAGCAACGATCTTCACATACCTAAGAGCCGGAATTAATACTGCTGCTGTGAACACAGACTATATAAAAAGATGTATTTTTTACTTCTAGATGTAACTGCCTATAGCTGACGCATTCCAATTTCAGTTCTCCTCACACCGCTCGCTTACGTATCACAGTTACTTAATAGCTGGTGCTAAAACACCCGGTACAGATAGAGCTGTTCAGAGCACCACCACTATTTCAGGCTAAAAGGGACGAGGGGATGTTGATTAGACTGCCTCCCACCAGCGCACGGGTCTTCCAGCAAACCTTCCCCTTCTATTTACAGCCAGGAAGCCACAGTATCTCTGCTCTCATGAGCGGAACCACACACGTGTGCACCACACACACAGTTACTCAATTCTACTCAGCAGTGCATCATACGGGGTACTGAAACAACTCAGGGAGCAGTGCAAAGACTAGCTTTCCAAAACATTATCCTAGAAATGAAATGGGACGGCAGAATAAAAGTTTCATCTAACCAACGCACTCAGGGGTTGAAGGCTGAGACCCAAAAGACACTTTCCAGAAAGGAACGTTACCGTACTCATGCAGCGTCTGTGTTCTTACCTCACCTGTGCCTACCAGTAACTGCCTCTCGGGCTTTCTGACCAGCAAAAACTCTCCCTTTTTTGGCTAGCCTCAGCTGTATGGTGCTGCAGACATTTCACTCTTCCCGTTATGCGCTGCAGCTTTTCAGTCCACAAACATTTTAATGCAAGAAGTTTTTAAGAACAGCCAAACCTCTTCAAGACTTTTCCTTCCTGACAAGAACATGCCCATGGTTTAGACCAATGAGCTTTGATAACACCACACAGCATATTGCCCGTTTCCCCCTTTATTCTTTAGTGAACTTAAACCTACCCACAACGGCGCGTCCGTCTCTTCAGCGAGCATGGAATCACAACGTTCCCACCTGCCCGACAGAAAACCTGGCACAGCCCCGGCAGGTACGTATTCAATGCAGCCAGTGGAGGCAGGCAGCAGGCACAGACAGGCAAAGCCAGACTTCTGCTAATAAACGTGGGATTTTCCCTTTTACAAAAGGCACTTCATTACATACAGGCCACTCCTGCGGGAGCCCGGCAGCCGCACCGCTGCTCTTCCTTCCCCCAAAAGTTGCCCCCTTGGACGCGGGCGCACGGCCCTGCACAGGCACCTCCTGGGGAGCCCGGCACCTCTCCCATTTTGGGGGGACACGGGGCACCTCTCCCGTTTTGGGGGGGGATGAACACAGGGGCACCTCTCCCATTTCCAGGGTGGGGGGGGGATGACACGGGGACACCTCTCCTATTTTGGGGGGGGATGAACACGGGGGCACCTCTCTCATTCTGGTGGGGGGATGCACACGGCACCTCCTCTCCCGTTGGGGGGGGGGGGGCATGAACACAGCACCTCCTCTCCCGTTTGGTGGGGGGGGGGAATGAACACAGCACCTCCCCTCCTGTTTGGGGGGGGGCATGAACACAGCACCTCCTCTCCCGTTGGGGGGGGGGGGCATGAACACAGCACCTCCCCTCCTGTTTGGGGGGGGGGATGAACACGGCACCTCCCCTCCCGTTTGGGGGGGGGATGAACACGGCACCTCCTGTCCCGTTTGGAGGGGGGGGGATGCACACAGCACCCCCACTCCCGTTTTTGGGGGGGGGGGGGGGGATGAACACGGCACCTCCTCTCCCGTTTGGAGGGGGGGGGATGCACACGGCACCCCCCCTCCCGTTTTTTTTTGGGGGGGAGGGGATGAACACGGCACCTCCTCTCCCGTTTTAGGAGGGAGATGCACACGGCACCCCCCCTCCCGTTCCGGGGGGCAGCACCCCGCCGCCGGGCCGTTCCGCCAGCGCTGCCCACCCAGCCCCGGGCCATCCCTCCCGAGGCCGGGGCAGCGCCCGGGCCCAGCCGGCCGGACCGGCTCCGGAGCAGCCGCAGAGGCCGCGCCGCACACTCCGTGCGCCCCAGCGCCCCGCCCGCCGCGGCGGCGGCTCCAGGCTCCGGGCCCGGCCCCGCTCGCCGCCGCCTCCCCTGCGGAGCCCCGGGGGTCTCCCCCCGCGCCGCCGGGCTGCCGGCCCGCCTTCTGCCCCGGCCACGCCGAGCGGCGCGGAGGCGGCGGGCAGAGGCGAAGCCCCTCCGGCAGCCGCCGCCGCCTCGTCCCTCGCGCGCTCCCAGACCTTCCCCTCGGGCCTCCCCGCGCTTTCCCCGGCGCTTCCCGCCGCGGCGGGCAGCCGCCCACACGCACTCACCGGCCCCGGCCCCGGCCCCGGCCCCGGCCCCGCCCCGCCGCTCCCCCCGCGCCGGGCCGGCCTCCCCCGGAGCGGCCGGGGCGCCCCCCCCGCCCCCCCCCGGCCCGGGGTCGGGGCTGCTGCGGCACCGAAGGGAAGAGCTGGGAGCCGGGCGGGGTTCGTGCTGTGAATCAGTGCACAGGCACCTCCTTGGGGCAGGGGGAGCACTGCGAGTACTGGATGATTTTGTGCCGCTGTCAGAGCGAAAGGAGAATTTTCCTGTTGCGGGGCTGAAGTGGCATCTGCTGTGCGGTTGCCTGTGGCTTCCACGGCAGCAGAGAGACTCCTGAGAGCTCTTTCCAGTCCCTTTACCCTGAGTGTGGGCATTAACGTTTTGACTAACCGTCTCCAATCACGGGGGGTTCCTCAGACAGTGGGGTGACGAGGTGGAGGGTCAGATCTACGCGTGGGGCAGGGGCTGCGTTACCCCCCCGCCTCCCGCTGCAGGAATGCCCGCTGGCAGGGGCGCTGTGAAACAATCCTCAACCCTTTTGTCGTGGTTTGGGCCTGGTTGGCAGCCAACCCCAACGCAGCAGCTCTCTCTCCCTTCCCCTCCGGCAATGAGAAGGGACAGAGAGCCAGGCTTGGGGTTCGAGATAGGACTGGGATGGGGAAAAATTCCCCTTTATGATCACGAGCAAAAGGCAGACTCGTTAGGGGAAGAAAAAAAAGAACATACATTTATTACAGACACTAACAACACCTAACAGAGTAGGACAGTGAGAAGCACTGCCACATCTTGAGAACACCTTCCCCCCACCCCTCCCTTCTTCCCGGGCTCAGCTCTGCTCCCGATATCTCTACCTCCTCCCCCAGTGGCGCAGGGGCAGGGAATGGGGGGTGCAGTCAGCGCTGCCACTTCCCTTCATCTTCGGTGAGAGGAGTTTCTGGAACTTGTTCCTCCTGCTCCATCGTGGTCCCCCTCTCACAGCAGACAGTCCTCCACAAACTTTCTCCGACTTGAATTCCTCCCATGGGCCGCAGCGTTCCCCACACTGCTCTGTCATGGGTCACTAACTTCCTCCGACTGGATTCCTCTCCCACGGCTGCAGCCCTTCCCGAGCTGCTCCGGCGTGGGACTCCCCCGCGTGCTGCAATCCTCCCAGCGCTGAATTACAGCAGCGGGGCTGCCTTTTCACAGAGGTGGAGCTGATGGGCTCAATTTCCCAAACAGAAGTGGAGCTGACGTGGAGCTGGGGGAGCTTCGAGAAGCTTCTCAAAGGGGGTCGCCCCGATAGCCCCCTCCCCTGCCACCAAAAAACTCCACCACTCACTCAATCCAGGACACCTTTAATGACTGAAGAAGGAAAGAGAGAGATGGGAAAGGGCTGGGGCTGGGGCTGGAGGGGGTGGGTGTGGGTCGCATGTCCCAGGGGTTGTGCCCCACAGCTTCTGTGCCCAGCTGTCAGAAGCGGCCGGGGGGGTGTGGGGCACTCTGCCCCCTGGGGTCCCTCAGGGCTCTGGCTCGCTTGGTGGGCACGCTGCTGCCGTCGGATGCTCTGCGCTTGCTGCTGCCCACCGCTGCGCTGTCCCTGTGCGGCAAGTGGGTCCAACCCCCCCGGGGCTGCCTCCGCAGCGCCTCCCCCACCAGTGGGGCCCTGAGGGGCGGATGACACTGGGGGGCAGCCGGGGGGCTGGCCGGGGGGCTCAGCAGCGGGATGCGCAGGGGGCTCAGCAGGGCACTCTCCAGAAGACCCTGCGGGGGATCCTTCCAGGGACTCTCCGCAGGACGGGCCTCTGAAGTCTCCTCGGAAGTCTCCAGGGAGCTCTCCTCCTCAGCAGCCTCCGAGGGGCTCGGGGGCAGCCGGGTGGGGAGGTCTGCTGCCACCCCACCCTGCTGCCCCTTGGGGTCCTGCGAGGGGGAGGCCGCCACCCCCCAGAAGGGGTCAGCGTCCCCCAGCATGGCCGCTGCCAGGCCGACCTTGGGGCCGTTGTCCTGCACCCCATCCTCCAAGAAGTCAGGGGACTTCGCCGACGGAGGCGGTGCTGGCGAGGCCGTGGGGGACATCGGGGAAGGTGTTCTCGCCGGCCACCATCTCCACTGTCGCCGCCTGCTCCTTGCAGCCGCCCTCTGCCCTGTGCTCCGAGAGGTGGGGGAGCTCGTTGAGGGAGGTGGTCAGGTTGGGGACACTGGGGACAGTGTCCTCACCATCCCCCAGCCCCGCCACCACCGCTCGCTCCTTGGGGCAGCTGCCCCCTCCCACATACTCGGAGAGGTGGGGAAGCTCATCAGGGACCTCAGCAGTCAAGCGGGGGACATCGGTGGTCAAGCGGTTGTCCATGCTGTCCCCTGGCTGTGCCACCACCGCTTGGTCCCGGGGGCCGTCGCCATCCACCATGTACATGGAGAGGTCCGGGAGCTCATTGAGGAAGGCGGAGCTGGCCAGGCTGTAGGGGAAATCAAGGACATCGGGGACGGTGTCCTCGCTGTCCCTCAGCCCCGCCACCACCCGTTGCTCCTTGGGGCAGCCGCCTGCCCCCACGTACTCGGAGAGGTCGGGGAGCTCACTGAGGAAGGCAGCCAAGCCAGGGTCATCGGGGCCGGTGTCCTCGCTGCCCCCCAGCCCCGCCACCGCTGTCTGCTCCTTGGGGCAGCTGCCCTCTGCCACATGGTCCGAGAGGTCGGGCAGCTCTCGGAGGAAGGCGGCCAAGCTGGGGCTGTCGGGGCCATCGGGGACAGTGTCCTCACTGTCCTCGGTGTGGAGCCAGGCGGTGGTGTCCTCTGCCTGCTCAGGAACGGCCTCAGCGAAGGCGGCTGGCCCCTGCTCGGGCAGGTCTGTGCCTTCCCCGGGGGCTGCTGGAGTGGTCACCACTGCTGAAAAAGCAAGCAAAGACAACCAGCCCCTGGTGATGCAAGCTCTCCTCGGCTTGGCCGCCCACCTGCGGCTCCTGCCACCCCCTAAAACTCACCCTTGGGCTGTGTGGTGGTTCCGCTGGTCGGCAGGAGCAAGGGCAGGGGGGGTGGGGGGTGACAGCAGGGACGCTGTCCTCAGTGGCCACCACGTCCTTGTTGGAGGCCTCTGATGGCTTCTGGGCGCTGCCAGGGGAGGGTGTGGGGCACAGGGGGGCCCTGCACCCAATGCTGAGTTGTGGGGTGGCGGGGTGGCGGGGGGCCGAGTCGGGAAGGGATGTTCCGCAGGCAGCAGCCTGTGGGGTACAGGGGCCCCCCCTGGAGCACAGCCCCTGGCCCCAGCCCCATCGGCTGGTGGGGCACCAGCGTCCCCAGCACCAGCCGCTGTCCCCATCTGTAGGCAGGGGGACAGGGAGCAGCCACGGGGGAGAACTGCACCCCAGGGGGGAGCTGCACCCCAGGGGGGAGCTGTACAACCGTGGGGGAGCTGCACCCCAGGGGGGAGCTGCACCCCAGGGGGGAGCTGCACCACGGGGGGAAGTGGCACCCCAGGGGGGAGCTGCACCCCGGGGGGGAGCTGTACAATGGTGGGGAGCTGCACCCCGGGGGGAAGCAGCACCCCGGGGGGGAGTTGCCCCAGGGCCCCCATGGGCCCTGGCACCCCCTGCCAGACGCTGGCCTGTGGCAGCTGGGAGGTGACGGGGTGGAGCTGGGCGGGCTGGGAGGACACCGGCAGCCCTGGGACGGAGAGCAGCGTGCCGGCAGGGACCGGTGGCGGCATGGCCGGAACACTGAAGCTCTGCAACCCTGTCTGCCGGGGGGTTGGAACGTGCCCCATTATGGCATCACCTCCTAACGACATCACACACGCAGGGGCCGGGACCGGGACCAGCTGTGAGCCCCTCCACGGGCAATGGGGTCCTGGTCCCCCCGGCCCCCTCGCTCCATGGCCGCCCTCAGCCTTCGCTCAGCCACAGCCCAGGTGACACCCACCCTGTGCCTGCACCCTGCTGGGGGCTGCTCTGGGCAAAACCAGCCCTGGGATGCCCCCGCAGCTCATTAATATTATTTAGCCTGGATAGGGAGCTCCCCGGGGGGAGGCCCCAGCTGCCCTTGCAGCAGCCCACGCAGGAGGAAGCTGAGGCCCAGGCTCGCTCATGCCAGTGAGGAGGCCACAAATCCTCTGTCACTGCCGTGCCTGCGGCCAGTTTGGAGGGGGGGAAGGTGCTGCCTGGGGCCGAGGAGAGGGGACCCCCAGGGGGGACGGGGGGCCCCGTCCTGACTCCTCACTGGCTTCACTCCCGGGCAAGTGCTTCTCCTCTGCGCCAGGACGGAGAGCACAGCGGGGGCTGGAGAGCGTCCCCAGGAGCTGCATGGGCTCGGGGGGCATCCCTGAAGTGGGGTCTGTGGGAGCTGTTCGTGTTACATTGTGAAATTTTAGTCTATGTTTTTGAACAACTGAAGACATAACAGGCACTGGTTCGAGGGTCTTTCTGAGAATGTTTTACTAGTGTAGGCTTAACTGCTGCCTGTGGCATGATAGAATTCAATAGACCGGAAAAGGAAAAAGACAGGAGTTCCCCATTCCTTGTGGAAAGCCTGCACTTCAGTATTAGTTCTCAATAAACCCTGCAGTCCATTACTGACCTGCGGCCTGGGGACTTCATTCCTGCGAGCTGCTCCCACAGGTGGCTGGGAGGGAGGAGTGTGGTCGCAGTGGAGAAGAAAACCACAGGACTGTGCTCTGAATCCATGTTTTCATCATCATTAAAAATTGGGTTTGGTCTGACAACAGGGAGAATAGTATTAAAATCTCACCCTTCCCAAACTAATTTGGATACTATGTCCTGTGGTTTCAGATAATACAAGTAACCAGTTTTCTCAGTTTTTATCGTCCACTTTGTCATGGTAAAAACTTTTGTTTCACTAATTTGAGCAGTTTGTTTTTTTCTAGACAAAGTAGTGGGTTACATTTACGGCTGATGGTTCAGATTGGTGTTTTTCTCTGGGTTTTGTGGGGTGTGGTGAGTTTGGCATTTTTCAGCTCCTTGACAGGAGGGGCAGAGTTCATGTTTCAGGGCTCATATGCCCGTGCTCCATTTTGACAGACAACTATACTTTGTTCGCAAAAGCATAACCATGTGCATTTATACGCGATTAGACATTAACTGATTACTTTGCAAACTACACTGAAAAGAAGCTTCCTGTAGTGATGCTTCCCTCTCAGATAAGCATAACTTTTTAAAAATTCCCTGTTAGCCGAAAACTGACAGCTTCCCCCTTCAACTTTTAAGCACTTGTGAGCATCTGACAAGGGTCCCTCTCTGAGATATTCTGGAGCAGTAAGTTGATCTCAAGTGGGTTTGGTTGTTTTTGTTTCTTCTCATTAACCACACAGGCACTCTTAAGCTGTCATAGGTTTGGATTTTGTTTTGAACAAATACCATCACACTAGGTTGGAAATGCCTTTTTCAGTGGCACTCGGAGGATATAGTTCAGACTTTCAGGATACAGTAGAGGTTAACTATTGCAATATTTTGATGGTAGAACTTGAATATGTGCTTGATTTTTTGCGAACAGATTGATGAGTCTTCTGCATCAATTTCTCTGGCGCAGCTTATTAAGGTATATTCTTGTCAAATACTTAAAAAATAACAAGTGTTTGCTTTGTATTTTTAAATCTTATACTGTGATCTGTAGCTGGATAACTGTTGTAATGTGAACAAAACTTAATTTTTAATAATTTACAGTACTTGTTTTAACTTTAAAATGTGTGCATATTTTGTTACTGTCTTGTAAAGATTAGTTCCCAGTTTGGGAAGATAGAAGGGGAGTAACTTCTCAGCCACAACGTACTGTTGCAGTATTACCTTCAGAACACAACACTTCAGAAGCTGTTTTGCTGTTTCTCAGATTTTTCCTTAATTTTGCACTGGAAACTAACAGAATTTTCACAGAATAATTTAATTTGCTGTAAGTTGTGAACAGCCAAAAGAGAAGCGTTCCTGTACCATGCACAACTGCATGGCTATTTTCTAATTTCTAGTCACTGTATAGATCCATTTGTGGAACGCTGCACAGTTTCATGTAGACAGTGGACAACACAATCTGATTTGTTTGAATGCAGGCTGTGGAAATTGTGTAAATGTACCTAATTGTTTGTAGGAACATACCACGTGTACGTGTGGCATATTAGCAGATGTGACTTTCTGAAGCTGTTGTAAAGCCATGTTTTGCTATGGAACTGCTTGCATTATTTGCTCAACGCTGTGTAACTTTGTCTGGGAAAGCACTAGTGATTGCACTGTGTGAAAAGGAGGAGTGCTAGCCAGGGAAAATACTAGTCTTTAAAGTGACAAGGATTAGAGAAGGTAGGGCCCAGTGCAGAGGAGCTAGTTCTTTCTTCTGAAAATAAAGGCTGGAGTTCATTACCAAGAAAGAGAAATCTCCTCTCCCTCCCAATGCAGAATTAAATTGTGTATATTTGGGAAGACAAAAAACAAACAAACAAACAAACAAACAAACACACCCAATTAGTTTGGAAGGTAGCCACCAAAAGAAATTGGTCTCCATTAGTGCTGTCCCTAAACGTACCCTTGGTTCTGTAAACTCATGTGAAGTTTTACTCTAAAATGTGAAATGCTGTCAAAGTGGTGTACGCATTGAAGCTTTCGAGAAAATTTAAGTGTTTCAGAAAAATGCAGGAACATGGCATAAAGCAGCTCAAAACTGTTACTTATTCTAACCTCTTCAGTGCAGGCTGGTTTAGCGTGGAGGCAACGTGTTGCAAAAAAGTTTTCTGCATTATTATTACTATGTATGAAATGCTTTATTTGAATTTTGGTCTATTCCTAGTAATGCTTAGTCATTTTGGGACGTGTTTTGTAAATGGTTTGGGTTCAAACAAATCAGTCGAGTGTCTGTAAAGTTTTCTGTAAATGTTAATGAAAGTTATTTCATGGATGTCAACCTGGATTATGTTACAGATGAGAAAAAACTGTGTCTATGAAACGGCCATTTAATGAACCGTTGAAACTAGCTGGTTACTTTTGTGGATGAATGCATATAAAAACAGACACACCAGTGGTTGATCTGAGTGACAGGTTCCTGAAGGTCCAAATCATTTACAGTCGCTCCCTTAGGCCCTGCTTGTGTCTGCACTAGTGTGTAATAAAAACATTTGAACAAACACTACTGAAAAAATAATCAGCTGGCTTCAACAATGTGACGATCTCGTTCTGTGTAAGGTTTCTGTTACAATTTGCATGTTAAAAAGACACAGTCAACTGGAGAAGAACTGCAGGTTGTGCTGACTGTAGTTAAATCCCTTCATATGAAGAAGTTAGTAGGCAGGGGACGTGCCGTTTGGCTGCCGACAGCACGTGACGGTCAAATTTCTACCGAAAAGAATTTTTCCTGAGGCATTATAAGAAGCTTGATTCCTTTTAAAGCTTCTGTGTCTGAAGCCAAATTTCAGCAAGCAACATCTTCCCCAACTCTTAAGTTGTGTGTCCCTTTAATGCTGGAAAATGTAAATAATGATACTTGCATAGAACTCTCTCAACTAAATGTACAGCGAAGACCTTCCCCTTCAAATAGTCTGGAGCTTGAGAATCAGTTTAAAACTACTGGATAATAATTTTTTTTCTACACATAACTTCAATCCACTTGGAAGAAAATTGGACTGCTTACGCAAGACTTTATGTAAGGTACAAACAGAGCCTAAGGTTTTGAGTGCCCAAGAATGCTCTTTTCAAGTAGGTTAAGAGGCACATAAACACCCCGTCATGGCATAAGGACTCCCCAGAACACCTTCAGGAGAACTATATTTTATATAAGCAGCTGTTTTCATGCAACCTCAGCTAGGGTGGTGCTGCTCTTTACAGGATTAGGTGAGTGGTGTTGTCTTCAGCTGTGCGGGCTTAGATGTGTTCCTAATGTGTGTGTCAAATAACTGCCTGTTAAACAGACTGCCAATCTGGCTGAAGCCAACGCTTCCGAAGAAGACAAGATAAAAGCTGTGATGATACAGTCTTGCCGACAGTATGATCCAATCAAGTAAGTGTTGACAATGTCAAATCTGTTCTCTAAAGGCTATGGAAAAATTGTAGAGATGTTTGTTTGAACAAGAGTGACACATGCATACCTTTTTCTTTTTTTTCCCCAAAAAATTTTAGTTACATGAAGAAATCCTTGGGTCTACCTCCACCATCATATACTTGTTTTCGTTGCGGAAATCCTGGCCACTATATAAAGAACTGCCCAACAAATGGGGTAAGATTGTGGGGGACTTCTGGTGTTACTTTGTTTTTAATTGTTGTGCCTTGGCAGTTATGTGACAAATACATGAATATTCATCTTGACAATTGTTCCTCTTGGGGTGAAATACAGAGGTTATATGGCAATGGTGCAAAGCCCTTCAAAATCCAAGGGAAAGATGGAATTCTCAACATGAAATTTTCTTTTTTTCTACGTCATAGACATTACATGTGCCCACAGATCTTCCGCTGTGAACTTGAATGCATATCTTTATATATTTCAATATTGCTGGAATTTTTCTGTTAGAAAGTTCAAAACACTGCTCAAGCCTTTGGAGCATCCTGGCTATATTCATCAAGCAACCCTTAGGCTAAGTTAAAGGGGAGGATTAGAGGCTTTTGCTGCTCAAAATAATCAATGAAATGTCATTGTAAGTGTGGGTCTTAAGATGAGATATGTCCGTATCTCTTTTCTTATCAGGACAAAAAATTTGAGTCTGTTCCCAGAATTAAAAAGAGCACAGGAATTCCAAGGAGTTTCATGGTGGAGGTGAAAGATCCCAATACGAAGGGTGCTATGCTGACCAAGACAGGAAAATATGTGATACCAACTATTAATGCGTAAGTATGGAATTACTGGGACTGACCAAAAAGTGAACGAGAGAAGCCGTGTGTAAATGCCTGAGTGACAGTGCAACCAAGTTGGCCATCGTCTGTAATTACGGGGGAGGAAGCACTGTCATCGGATCTTAACCTTGAAATCTGTGACACTTTCTAATATTAAAACAGGGCGCTCCTGCTGTTTGTGTCCCTGGAAATTGGTTAAGCTGCTGGTATGCTCAGAACCTGTACTTCTACAAAGCATTTCAGTAGTGTTTACAGTGGAGTCGTTCCCTTTGAAAGCTCCTTTTGCTTCTGGTTTACGTTTCAAAAGCTTTTTGAAAAATTTACCATAGAGCTGTTGGACTGAGATGTCCTTCCCCTCTGGCTTTTACCAAAGCCCACGTGTGAAACAGACTGACAATTTCCTGTTGCTATAAATGAAGAGAATACTCCTGTGTGCTGACAAGAGTGGCTGTTTTAAAATGCACTTGGAAGCACTTCTGATTTTCTGTCATGGATCTCCTTTCATAGAAGCTGTGACACAGGACTTCCATTTATAAAACATAATTACTCAGAGACTAACTTTACCCCGAGCCTGCAATTTACATTCACCCTCTGGCAAAGGAGAGGTGGGATTCATGTCACCTGATTTCTAGCTGTCAAAAATGATTTTTCCAGTCTGAGCTAATTTCTTAGATGATCCAACAAATGGGAAAGTTCTGCAGAAGGAAGGTTGTTTCCCCCCCTCCCTCTTCCAGTGTTGTGACTCTAGAAGAGTAGTTTAAACTAAATGCCTGTGTTTGTGAAGGCTAATGTGGAGTGAGAATTCCATCGATCATCCTCCTTTCATAAAAGCCAAAGCTTGGAGAAGTTTTCCTTTATCCATCTTTAACTTTTTTCTTTTTCCTTCCCCACCCACCCTCCAGGGAAGCTTATGCTAGAGGAAAGAAGGAGAAGCCTCCCTTCTTACCAGAGGAGCCATCCTCTTCCTCCTCAGACGGTGATCCTCTTCCAGAGGAGTTGATATGTCTCATTTGTAGAGATATCTTGACTGACGCCGCTGTTATTCCCTGCTGTGGAAACAGTTATTGTGATGAATGTAAGTGTTCCTCCCATGTTTGTTAGCTCAAAGCACCACATCTGATCTTCTGAAAGCAGAAAAAGGAGATAACAAAATTAACTTTGCTAACAGCTCTATTTAATACTTAACTATACCCTGATTGGGGAAGAACCCTGCTCATAGAAATGAAGAAAAAAAAGAAGCAGAAAGCTTCTTTTTTTTTTTTTTTTTTTTTGTGCAGGTGATTACAGTATTGGATATCAAATGCATTTAGCTTGTCCACAGCCTTTTCTCTCATGCAAAACTCTATGGCCACCTCGGGTGACTTCCTGTGATCTGCAACAAATGGCTAGTTAAGCATGTGATCCACATTCTCCTCCATGGGAGAGCTGGTTAAAGCCTTCAGGACTTGAACATACTAATGACTGAGATGCACTTTACTCATTAACCCTGAGGTTGGTGACTTCGCACTGTACTAGATAGTGGAAAAAAGACTAGTCAGAACATCAAGACACAGCCTACTCTACATCTTCAAATATTACAAGAGTGAGCTGTCAAAACTGCATAGTGTTTTGCTGCGCACTATCAATTTTTTACACTACTGAACATTTATAGATTCAGGCTCTCAATTCAAGACCATATTCACCATCAATCATTTCTGTGTTTTATAATCGATTAGAACCAACAAAATTTCCTTAGTTTGCCCATGAACTATTCTGATGATTCTAATTATTCACAGGTATTAGAACAGCATTACTGGAATCTGAGGAACATACATGCCCAACATGTCACCAGACAGATGTTTCTCCTGATTCTTTAATTGCCAACAAGTGCCTACGCCAGGTAACAGGAAGATTTTTACATCAACTGTTTGTAAGAAAAGTCTGTTTGTAAAAATCTGAAAGGGAAGAAGATACTAATTTACATCTCCTTAAGCAAGGCTGACTGAATAAAACTAGATTTATTTCTCAAGTACATTATCTGTTGTTACAGAAGCATACAACTCTTTAGAGACAATCTGGCAAATTCAGGTCACATTTTTGTTTAACATGATTGCCTCAGTTTGGTGTTAACACTGAAGTACTTTAAATACAGATACTCTGAGTTACCAGTCATTAGTATCAGTGTTTAATGTGATGTGTTCATACAGCACAGAACGCTTTGGGCTGGAAGAGACCTTTAAAGATCATCCAGTCCCAACCCCTTCCACCAGCCCTGTCCAACCTGGCCTTGAACCCTTCCAGGGAGGGGGCAGCCACAGCTCCTCTGGGCACCCTGGGCCCCCCCGCACAGGGAAGAGTTTCTGCCTTATGTCTAATCTGACTATATCTGTATGTTGGCTTATTTTAGGATTGATACTATTTATGGGAACACAGGAGTCATTTTACTCTGTGGAGGCTTTTGTCTGTATATCTCCTGGAGGTTCCTAATACCATCTTGTAAATGTTTTTCTGCCTTCAGGCTGTGAACAACTTCAAAAATGGAACTGGCTACACAAAAAGGCGCCGTAAGCAGATTCAGCAGCAACAGCAGCAGCAGCCGCCACCACCTCCGCCGGCGCTCATGGCTCCGACACCTCCTGCTGCTCTGGTGACGGCCTCTGAACTTGCTAAATCTTCCTCTGACAATCAGCACTTTGTTGGAAGAGAACATAAGTTTTCTTTCAACATATGCGTTGATTCTCATTCTTTGGTGGAGCTTATTTTCCAACTGTTTGCATTTATTCACCAGGGCTATCAGGTTCCTGTTCTCAAGCAGCCAGCATTACCAAGTCTTCTGGGCCCCCAAGGACAATCAATACCCACAGCTGGTAAGTAACTGCAACTTTAGAATTTCTTCTAAAAAATTGTCTTCAGATAAAGTGAATGGGATTTTTTTCTTTTTCCTCTTCCCACGCCAAAAGTTCATCCAATGAGAGCCGGTGGAATTCGCTCAGCAGGTGCCAGTCCAGGCTGGGAACTGTAAGTATTCTACAGAAATTAAACATATTATACATATTGTAACCTGTTAAATGAGGTGGTAACGCGTAAGTTATAAAACAGCTGCATTATCATGAAATAAGTATGCACAGATAGTTGTGGAGAATACAAGTGGTAATTAATTTTTAAATGGCTTCATTTGGCCTAACAAAGGGGTTCTGTGCTTGCATTAAGGTTATTTAAAATAAAACTCCAGTGCGTGACTCAAAGAGGACTCTGAAAAATTAACTCTTTTTGAGGAAACCATAATTACATATCAAAATTAAATAAAATTAAAAGATCGGATGGAAAGCCAGCCTTTTGATTGCTGGCTGAATAGGGCTGAAGAAATTGATTTCCCAATAGAAATCAGCCTCCAATAGATTTTTTTAGCAATCTAGTTAATATTGACAGAGCAAATTATTGGAGGAGGCAATGCTGTTATTTTATGACAATTTTGACTGTCTTCAGTTTAGTCATCTCAAATAGCCAAACTGTTTCCTCTCACCTGGAGAGAGAGGATTCTGTTTTATCCATTATTGCAATGTCAAGTTATTCCTTCCTTTTGGTATGTATTTGTTGTAGAGAGATTGTAAGGGTGCACTGTGTTTATAAAATTGTAAAGATCAGTCAGAACAAAAACCAGGATCCATCTCACAGATTGTCTAAGACCTCAAATTCAGTAAGAAAGAAAATAAAAAGTCAGGGACAAGAACAGGCCAAATACATCATCACGAGGCAACAACACAGGAAACGTGTGGAAGAGGTTAGAAGTCTGAGAGCAGATGAGTTAATCCCTGTGCAGTACGGTGAAGATCAGAAGTGTGAAGTATTAAGTGTATCAAGGAGTGGCAGAGGAGCAGTGGGCACTTGGCTCGTGGGAGATGGGAGTCTCTTTTAAGCACAGGCAGACTCCATCCACAGTTGCAAAGCTGAGTATACGGAGAGAAGACTGAGGGAGCTGCTGGGGGTGAGGGTGTGGAAGGAAGTATGAGGATCGAGAAGTGAGTGTAGTCTCAAATGAACGGAAAGCAGGGAGGGAAAGTGCTCAAGGTGAGAACAAGAAGTGCTTGCCACCGTGCTCCTGATTCGTTCCTTCACTCTTTCAAATCAGAGCAGAGTGTAACAAACAGTGATACGTGTTTTGGGGTTTCTTTAGAAGTCCAGACTGAGGACGCCACACAGGGAACATAGCCAAAGGACTCAGACCCCAACAGTACCAGCACCAACACCGGTCTTTGTGCCTGTGCCTACACCTCCCTTGCACCCTCCACCACCCCACTGCACCTCCTCTCCCACCGCGGGTACCACCACCACCACCATTTCCTCCTCAGTACACACCTGGTCAGCCCCCATCTGCTGAGTGCACTGTCCCCCCTCCAGGATATCCCCCAGCTCCTGTAAACATGTCATCAGCTTGGGTGCCAACAGCAGCACCAGCGGCTCGTTCAAATCCCACCCCAACGACACGAGCACCTCCTTTACAGAATCACAGAATCACTGAGATTGGAAAAGGCCTTTAAGATCATCAAGTCCAACCGTTAGCCCAACACTGCCAAGCCCACCACTAAACCACATCCCCAAGCACCACATCTACACGTCTCTTAAATATCTCCAGGGATGGTGACTCCACCACTTCCCTGGGCAGCCTGCTCCAATGCTCAACAACCCTTTCGTTGAAGAAATTTTTCTTAATATGCAATCCAAATCTCCCCTGGAGCAACTTGAGGCCATTTCCTCTTGTCCTATCCCTTGTTAGCTGGGAAAAGACACTGACACTCATCTCGCTGCAACCTCCTTTCAGGTAGTTGTAGAGGGTGATGAGGTCTCCCCTCGGCCTCCTTTCCTCCAGGCTAAACAACCCCCAGTTCCCTCAGCCACTCCTCACAAGACTTGTTCTCTAGAGCCTTCACATCTTCATTGCCCTTCTCTGGACACGCTCCAGCACCTCGATGTCTTTCTGGCAGTGAGGGGCCCAAAGCTGAACCCAGTATAGGAGGTGCAGCCTCACCGGGGCCGAGTGCAGGGGGACAGTCACTGCCCTGGTCCTGCTGGGATTCCTGACACCAGCCAGGCTGCTCTCGGCCTCCCTTCCCTAGGGAGGAGTTTTCCAGAGAACAACAGAGACTTAAAGTGGAGTAGGCATTTGGCTCAATGAAGTTGCTGCTGGTTTTCGTGTTTATATTTTGATAGCGTATCGCACTGCAGTTACACTGCATCTGACATGAGCAAAAATGGCATCGTGTTCCTTCCAATATACTTTCTCGTTGCAGATGGCAAATGTGCAAAACTAAAACAAGACAAATGTAATTCTAAAACTTTCCCTAAGCCTTGTAGGAATTCTAAACTGCTTTTGCTTACATAGGATGTCCACCTTTTGCATTTGCATGCAGTATGCATTTTCTCATATTGGCCATGTTTTGTTTCTTGGTGTCTTTTGGTAAAAAAGGTCAAATTAGAATTGGAATAAAGGTGAAACTTCTTTTAACAGGGAAAAGAAAAAGTCCAAACTCTATGAATTTACAAATCATTCTGCAAAGGAACTGATGGAATATAAAAAGATTCAGAAGGAGCATAGGCGTTCATTTTCCAGGTAACTGCCTTCCCTGTCTGCAATGGAGCAGCAGATTGGCTAGAAGAATCAGGAGGAGATCCACTCCACCTCTCTCTCGTTAGGTGGACTGGATGATTCAAGGGATTAGCAGTGATAGGAGTTCCATACGTAGGTTACTAGCTCCAATATGGTAGAGATTACAGTTGACCGACAGCGATAATTTGGCAGCAGTTCTTCCAGAGCAGGTGTGTCTTTCGGTAAAGCTTCTCTGCAGTGACGTCCTTCACCTCCTGACAGCCGTGAGGAGGCCAGAAACTGAATAGGTGCAGCTGCTGGATTTTGTGTGTCTCCCTGCTCTGATTGTAACCATTACCACAAAGCACTTCGGAGGAGATATGGGAGAGAAATTGTCTTCATTTCCACTTCTGTTTATCTCATGTGGATACATGGAGAGATTTTAACCTGGACTGCCAGCTGGTGGCTTTCACTAGTAATTTGTTGACATTTTAATTTTTTCTTAGGAACTGAAAGGTCAGAGCTGTTTGTAGAGAAATCTTAAATTGGTAAAGGACTTTGAGAGGAGGCATGATGCTCATGAACATATGTGGAATAATGTGAAATGGCTCTTTAAAAAATAACAAAACTTGTGAAGAAGAAACTCAGGGTAGCTGATGTTTTTTATCCCCAGAATTCACTTAGGCAGGAGTCTGAATAGCTCTCTCTTAGTACTGCTGTCAGTATCTTTCCTTGAATAATGGCCTCATGGCATATTACTAGATTCTGAGTTTAACAGCTTTTAGATATGCCTTTTCTTGAAATGCGGGCACTATCCTTGGTTAGAGCTAGAGCTACGTGCAAAAATTTGCTAGGGCATCTGTCTAGAAGTCCTGTATGTAAGATTGCAGCACAAGTACTTTGCATCCTGTACAAGGTCCCAAATAAATAAGTAGGGAAGTTAAACAGACTAAGCTGGCACTGTAAAATGGAGCTTTACTGTCTTCAGGTGAAATCGTGTTTTCTTGATATTTGATACTGTGCTGTAGCCATTAAAACTTGCTCTTTCTGCATCTTACTGCAACAAAAATGATTTGCACCGCAGGTGGTTGCGGAGTAGTGAAAATGTACACGTAGCAGTAGAAGCCAGTAACACCCCCTTAAATCAGTCAATAGCTCTGGTAGTTCACTGTGATAGAAGTAAGTGGAAATAGATGTACCCTTCCTGTATATTTTCACACTAACAAAGCAGCAGTTCTGTCTTGCAAGCGGAAACCTTTGCGTGTTGCCAAATTCTTCTGTGTGAAGTAGCATTATGTCAGCATCTGAAAGAAGCTTTGACATGAGCCTATGGAGAGGAAAAAAAGCCAAACCAAATTTGGGAGGGAAAAATTGGGGAGAGTTACTCTTCTGAGTTAATTTCATGTATTTTTACTTGTGTTGTGTCTTTCTTAAGGTCCAAGTTTCCCTGTAGTGCTTCATCTTACAGTAGAAGTTTGTATAGCTACTCCGAGGCAAGATCGGGTTCTTCCCGCACTCGCTCCTACTCTCGATCATTTCGTCGTTCCCGTTCTCGTTCCTACTCGCGATCGCCACCCTACCCAGGAAGAGGCAAAGGGAGGAGGCACAACCATCGTTCTAGGTCAAGGCCACGTGGTTATGATCAAGGTTCAAGGTCAAGATCACCCACATCCAGAAGGTCCCATTCACGGTCAAGGTCTCCAGTATTTAAAGGCCAGCCTCCCCCTAAACTTAGAAGGAGAGAGGGAGCATTTTAACAGATATACAGAGCTCCACCATATGATATGAAAGCTTCTTATGGCAGATCTGTTGGCTTTAGCAATCCATTTGACAAAGGACTGATGCAGAGAATGGGAAATGAACTATAGCGAAAAATTTTACAAGGGCTGTGCTGTTGGCGCTCAACCTTGACCTCCAGTAAACAGAGAGGACTTTTCTCCAGCTAGGTTTGGTCCACCTGGGATGAGATGGGAGGCCTCACCAAATGCTCGGGAATGTAGGGAGAATTATTCTGGTGGACAGAGCTACCAAAGTCATAATAGAGCTGGAAATTACGCTGAAAAACCTTCTGGAAGAGAGAGCGATGGCATCAAAGACCCTACAAAATCCAAAGAGAAGGTGGTGGAAAAGCCACTGGAAGATGACGAAGGAAAGAAACATAAAAATTACCAGAAGAGAGGACAAGTGGAGGAGAATTAAGGATTTCCCAGTCCTGAGTGGTATGGGAGGTGGGAGACAACCAAGGGAACCAGTTACAGCAGCAGATGTTAAAACGAACTCTCTGTTCCCAAGCAGATATGATGCCACCCCTGTGAGAGATAAGTTATAGAAGCAGATGCTGTTGCTTTCAGACCAACCTCTGAAAAGGAGAAAAAAGAGAAGAATAAGCCAAAAGAGAAGAATAAGCCAAACCCAAAAATTGAAGCGACAGAGGAGAAAGTAGAAGTGGCCGTTCCTCCCAAGAAAGACAACATAGTAACTCCAGCTCCAGTTCCCAAAGCAGGTGGACACCGATCATGAAAAATCTCCTTGACAGGAACCTCCTGTGAAAAAAGTGGAGGAGTAGACAACTTTAATTCCTTTATGTTCTTAATTCATCTTCATATGATCTCTTGTCAGGCATTTTTGAACTTGTGCATGCTCTTTATTTTGAAGAGAAGCACACAGCATCATTTCTCTTTTCTTGGTATTTAGCTACAGCTGCCAACCTTTCCAGAGCAGAGTTATGCTGTAAAACTTTTTTTTTTTTTGTGAGGAGAGCAAGAGCAATCTCAGGAAAAGATCTGCCCTGTAACAGTCACATTAAGAAGAAATGGTAATGATCTGCAAACGTGACTTTCAAGTAACTCAGCTGGGCTAATAGATGTTCACATAAGCTTACTGCCCTCAGACCAAAATCTTAATTGGAACGGATAATTAAATGGGCAGCTTGCTCTCTAGATTTCTTATTTGTGAATTCATAAGCACTGATTATGTATTCATGTAGTGGTTTGGGTAGTCCAACGTGTTTGTTAATTCTGACTTGGGGAATTGCTCTAATTAGATAGCACTTGGTCAGTGCTGTTTTGGTTCTAGTTTGATTTGAGTTTATAATGGCTTTAATCTTCCTAATACAAGTCTTGGTGTTTTTGTTGTTACGTTTAATACAAATATGAAGACATGACTTCAAACAATAAACAACATGTGATAGAAAGAAACCTGATTCGGTATGTCTTTAATTAGATGTGTTGTATATTACAAGCCATGACAGGTCACTGGAAGATGACTTGATTGGTCAGTCCAGTGGACAGCTCCCTTTTATGTTTGTTTTCTTTCTCGTATTGGATGCATCAAAAAGCTCAAGAAATTAAGGAAAATGGCTTGAAAGGTAAAAATAAAAAGAGGCGATTGTTAGTAAAGACATAAACCTAAGAAAATCGGCATCTTTGCTGAAGAAAGAGCAGAAGGTGGCTGACAAACTCAGGATACAGCAAGTATATTCCTTCTCCATGTTTTCAGGTTTCTCAGTCTTTGTAATGAGTCTTGAAAGGCCTCTATGGTTTTTTTCCTCCTTCAGCTCCAAAGTAAGCTTTTTATGACTTCATCATAACATTGCTGCCATACAGCTTTGAAGGACGAAGGATTAAGGGTGAACAGTGAACGAGTATTTTTTCAGGAGTGGGGTGGTGGGTGGGCGTTGAAGGGAAGAGCTTCTTCTTGATTCTCTAGCAGTCTTGGTGGACACTGGCAGGAGAAAGCATTTAACTGACTTCTTTATGGATTATTATCCAAGCTGACATAAAACCTAACTTGGAGGAAATCATACACATGCTGCACCCACAATCCCCTTTGCACTAAACTCCAGAGGAGAAAGGAGTCCCTGCTTCAACAGCCGTACAGCTCAGGCAGGTGCTACCAGGGGTCCTCCTGCCCCTCCTTCAAGAGGAGCAGCCCCCACGGCTTCCACTGGCGCAGGTGTCCATGTGGATGCTCCAAAGCAGGCCTTGGTTCTGCTGTGCAAAAAGGACCAGGCTAAACAAGTTGAATTCCATGAGTTTGTCTTTAAGAATATCTTTAATTCATTTCCTATCCCTTCTGTTATATAGCAGAACACAAGAATGACACAACAGATGAGAAACTGGATTGGATGTAATTAAAGTCTTAAAGTGATTAAAGAAAAAAAAAAAAAAAAACAAACAACAAAATAAAGCAACAAAGAAAGAGAGAAATTGAGGATTTAAAAGACGTGACTCGCTGCCCAGATGTTGTTCATTTCTATCAGTTATCAGTATTTCTGTAAAGCTTGTGGCTGGGGATTGGGACATTCTTGCTAACCCTGGTTTTAAGGCTGCAGTGACATAATACGCAATTCAAGCAAATCCAGCCAAGGTGCTCTCAGGAACAGCAGTCATGTGCGTTACATAGCACCTCTATCCCGTGCTGAACAAGGGTGGGGAAAGACAGAACTCCCTTTGGGAAATGCACTCTCACCTTGTTGAAAATGCTGAATGCAAGACCTCGCTAAATTAGCTGCTGGTCTCACTCAAGGCTGAGCAGCTGTCACCTGCCTCTGTGAACACGAAAAATGAAGTCAATTGGGTGGGCTCAGCACACTGCAGAAGAGAACGAGCACTTCAGGCTGAACCTCAGCAAGACATGAGCCACTAAAACAGATTCTTCAGTGATGCCTCTTACCAGAGAGAGCTGCAGGAGTTTCAGCATGACTAGGGAGAACGAACGCTCTGTGGGTGCAGGCATGCCGGTATCAGGAAGGAAAGGTGGGCTGTAATGGTTTAATGGTCTTTATTAAGTTAAAAAGGGGAAGCCTAGCA
Organism: Tyto alba; assembly: GCF_018691265.1. Classification (NCBI taxonomy): domain Eukaryota; kingdom Metazoa; phylum Chordata; class Aves; order Strigiformes; family Tytonidae; genus Tyto; species Tyto alba. Next base: position 43,665,745 of record NW_024881330.1, read on the forward strand.
GGTCCGAGCAAAGCTTCGAGTCACCAGTGCCCGGGGAACTGCTTCACCAAGGAGGTGACGCCGAGCACACTCTCGGTGGTCTCGGTCCAGCCGGGATCAGGGCGACGCGCTGAATAATGACAAATTCTCTTCAGTTTGTGAAGGGGGAGCACTGCCAAGAGGCAATGCTGCCATCCTGTATGCAATCCCCCAACTTATTGCCTCCTGTTTACATCTTTCATTTCTGTATTTCCCATCCTACTGACCTTCAGATCTAGTCTGTTGCCTAGCAACACGTTTCAAATACTAAAATGGGCTCTCTTCGTTGCTCTCAGTGTTCAAACATGTTGGTTTGGCCTGGGCAGCAAGGTATCGGGGAAACATCGCTCCTGGATTTTGAGAATCAAATAGGTTCCCATCGTTCCCCCTCCTTCCCAAACTGTGTAGGATCCAGCCCTATTCCCCCGGCCCTGCTGTGTGCAGCCTGGCTTCCTCCGTTTTGCTGCCTCCTACCAAGAACACAGCCAACACATGAGATGTGTGCTGTGTGCTACAGGCCAAGGAAAGTGTTAAGTGGTGCCAGTTTATTTTATGCAGCCGTGCAGCATGGTACATTTTGGAAGGAACGCTGGGATAATGAATGTATCAGAAGTTACTGAAAATGAGGTGATACAGTAGTGGTTTATTTTCAGTGCCTGGTTTGGGACAGAATACACTCAGATTTTCTAAAATACACATCTATTAGAGAAAAATGAGTGCAAGGTAAAGAGCACCATGCTGCACTTACTGCTAAAGGTACGTTTTCATTTCATTCAAACAAGAAAGTAAACAAAGATTGTACCTGCAGAAGAACTTGAACAGCTGTCTTTGTTTCCCAGAGTGAGCGTACAAGCAGCGGGGAGCAGTTGGCAGGATGAGACTGTCAGCCTGCTCTGGGCAATAAACCCTCCAGAGAGGAAAGAGAAACCCCACTTTTTCAAATACAGCTCCACCTATCTTCCTATTTCTTTTTGTTAGATTCTGTTAGCAGTCAGACTCTAAGCATGTGATTAAACTTAAAAAATCAAGACATTTAAAGATTATTTACTGTATTAATGTCTCCCACAAGCAGCGCTCTCTATTGCCCTGTGGATAGTATAACACCATGACTGGTAATTTTCCTCTTCTCTTCTCGTACAAGGACGCATTTTGAAGGCAAATCCAGTGGTGCCCCACCACAAACAAGGCTGTGAAAATTCAGACATCCACTGTTACAAACAGGGAAAAGCTGTGGGCGTTTGCTTCAGACTCTGCAAAAGATTTACCAAGCCCAAGGAAAGTGACAGTGAAGAAATGCCAGAGCGTCATTCGGGATGGCGGGTGAGATTTCCATCAGTGCTCCTCCAACGTAGCAGCCCCGTTCTGTTTGAGGATGCAGCGTTGGAATCGAACTGCAAGAGCAGTCTTCTTTACTGCCCATGGTACTCTAGTGCCAACACCTTTCATGTCCCAAATGAAGTTGCCAAGACTCTAGTTAAACCTCTGCAGAACAACCTTAGTGCATGATTTCATTCAGGAGTCGACTCCAGATATGTGGTATATCATAACCCACACCCCACCTGGGGAACGGATTTGATTGATTTTTACTTCAGACTTATCTGCTGTTAGAGATTTTCATTTTCTAGTCAAAAAGCAAAATGCTGATTCTCTGCATTCTTTTTCTCTTTCATAGAGTGTTGTACTATGTTTAGTAATGCTTGGGCTAGAAAAGCAAGTGGAAGAAGAGTGGGGTGACTCCTTTAAATGCAGAAGAGGAAAGTATCCTTTAGGGGGAACAGTTACTAAGCTTCAAGGTGTGGGCACCAGAAAAAATGTGTATGGCCTGGCCCTGAGTAAATTTAAGCTGAAAACTGGAAGAAATCTCCTAATACTTGGATGATTTTGGTTCTGAAACAGCCTCCCTGGAAACAAAGAAAAGTAGAAAGCAACCAGCCAGCCCCTTATTGCTTCCTATGGAGTTCAGTAAGTGTATGATGGGCCTGGAGATCTCTTCCAACCTCTCCTTCCTTCCAATTAACTGCCTCTTCAGGCATTGTCTTTCAGGATACATGTTCCCTTTTCATATTTTAATTGCCCTGATGTCCTCTTGACTGAAGGACTGAACTGCTGCTGACCAAGTATTTTGATGGCAGAAAGTGCTATGCTGACAGGAGCGCTTCACTTGTGAATTGCGCTGAGGTACCGATTCAGATAATGTGGTTTCATCTAGCAACAATTACACTTTTTAATCAGTTAATAAGCACGGGAAGAACTTTACCACGTTTGAACTCCTCTACCACTACTGCTCGCATTGAGACTGATACCTTGCCTGCAGAGTTCTGCTGAGGCCTGGCGGGGGGGAGGATTGGCATTACACGCTATCTGTTTCATGGGTTCCCCTAGGATGTTAAAACAATTGTGCTTAGCATCAGTTTAGGTTAGAAGAACGTTTAAAGGCTTCTGAATTCAATGTTTACACACCCAGTGTCCCATATTGGTAAATTAAGAATTGCTCTCTTCAGGTTGTTTCAGCAATAAAGGATTTGGCCATGCCCCGTATAAGAAAAGCCAGTAACTAACCGTCCACTTAGAACTCTGCCATGTAGTTCAGGGTAGGATTGACTGTTGCCGATGGAAATCTTACATAAAGAACTACCTCTAGCAGAGTTACTTCTTTATGCAAATTAAAATAAATGCTAGCTCTTACCATTTTGAAAAAAAAAAAACAAAACAAACAAACAAAAAAAACCCAAGAAGAACTTGATCACAAGAGCAGAAGCGCAAGTATTTGGATAGAGTTGACCTGTTCTTGCTACTGGCACTGCCCAGGAAACCCCACCAAGAAATCCCAGCACGTTGGAGTAAATGCCATGTCCTAGAATGGGTACATGTCATTAGCCTGTAGTCCTTCAATACCCAAGGACATTCCTTCAAATTTACAGCACACCGTAAAGAAAAAAACCCACTGTTAATATTATTATTTTTTAGCATGACACAAGCAGCACCCAAGAAATGTAATTGTGCCAGAATTCTGCAGCAGAAAAGACCTGGCAGCGAGCTGTGTGGGGTGCATTTTTATCACTTCAGGAAACTGTCTAACCTGCTACTCATGGGTCCTTTTCTGGGAGGGTGCCAAAGCTGAAGGGTAATAAAACTATAATGAACAGCTCCAAATTAAATTATGCTGTTGTAATGTGGCATTATTTGGCATAAATGATTTCATTGCAATTACGAAAACAGATACATAGCCCACAGCAGGTGGTTGGCGATGTACTAGCACCGGATAAGTTGTCCTGCCAACAGAAAAAATGGCAAGAGAAAAGATTCTGCATACAGAAGCAGGTCTGCGATCCAGTACAATAAACATAAAGCTGCATTATTAAAGGAGTAACTGATATCACATATAATTAATATAGCTACTGAATAAATGTTTCTGAAGTGTTTGTCTGGTTTGCTGGAGAGGCCAGAACCAGACCTGTGTAGTGTTCAAATTTCATTAGTACCTCACCAAATAGGTGTAAAATGATGGATGTGCCATGATTTGTTATCTGCCCGAGAGTTCACTGTTCTCCTAATTAGTGCATGCAACTAAAATCAGCATTTTTAGAAGTTCATTTTGTTTGTGATTCTGCCATTTGTAGACAGTCCTACTACACTCAACAGTTGAAATAAATCAGACTGTATAATAGTTTTGAAGAAAAGCAACCAAAAGTCATGTTCTCAACACTTTCCGTTCTCTTTAATACTATTTGGGTTGAATTGTAACTAAATTTTAACACACAAAAAAGTTGCTTTTGTTGATCTATCTTTGCCCTAATTGCTTGTGAACTGGTAACATTTTTAAATCAGCCATTACTATTAACGTGAGACAGGTAAAGTGCCGAACAAGAGAAGAATAGTTGGAGAATGGCTCAGAGACAAGGGTCCTGAGCCCACCGAGCAATTGTATGATCAGAGCCTGCTCTAGCTGCTGATGCTGGGCCTCACCAGGGTTTGCCTGCAGCTGCTCACAGCTGCTGATACAGGAGGAATGTCAAGGACGCTTCAGCCCTGTGTACCGTGGTGTGTCGAAAACAGGTTAAGGGGAATTAGGAATAGTGGTCTGAGAAACCCAGTGTTATGGTAACGGTGGTCTGAGAAACATTGTGTTACGGTACTGTCGTGTATCGAAAACAAGTCAACAGGAATCAGAAATAGTAGCATGAGAAACTTAGTGTTATGAGAAGCTTGTGCTGTAAGCTAACTGCAAGTAGGTGGACCGTGCAAATACAACCTTTAGAGCTTAAGCTAATCAGCTAGTGACTAGTAGGCATAATAATTATCATTGTCTGTATAAATATATGTACCCTGGACCAATAAACACGCGCGGTGATTGATGCTCTATCTTTCACACTGAACCCGTCTTGGTGTGTCGTTCGTCCGCGGCTCCGGAAGATGGCGCCCGAACAGGGACCTGAATAGAAGAATAACACAGACGGGGTGACGGACCCGGAGAAAACAGCAACGACCGAGGAATTCGAGAACGGACCCGGAGAAACATCAAATCCAGCAGCGTCCAGGGTCCACGAGCTGAGATGGAGAGGCGCCGGCCCCGGCAGCCCAGGGAGAGTACGCGGAGAGAAGCCGGCTGGACCGGCCCCGAGAGCGGAGGCGGAGCGGCCCCAAAGAGCAGAGGCGGAGCGGCCCCGAGAGTGGAGGCGGAGCGGACCCAAAGAACGGAAGGGACCGGCCCCGGAGAGCGGAGACGGACCGGCCCCGAGACGGGAAGTGAGTGGACCCGCGAGCGGAAGCGGAAAGGCGCCGGAACTGATGTGGTAAGGAGCCGACTGCGGCAGCCACGGGAGCGGATGCGAAGGGACGCCACAGGCAGACGCTGAGCGGCCCCGGGGGCGGACGTGAGGGGGCGCTGGAGGCGAGCGCAGGGTGGCCCCGGCAGTGGAAGCAGGGAGGCGCTGGAACTGACGCAGAGGGGCGACGGAAGCTGACGCGGAAAGGTGCTGCATACAGCGGCGGCAGAAACAAACACGGGGAAACATCAGAGACAGCAGCGCCTAGCCGAATGAAGAACGATCGGACAGTGGGCCTCCGACAGGTCGTTCCGAGGTCCTGAACCAAGATAGAGGGTCGCTCTCCGCAAGGGCTGCTGGCAAGAGCTGCACCTGGTGCCTTAATCACGGAGCATCAGCAACATATCACAGTAAGGGAGTAATTTTTTTGTGCCTTAAACAGGGAGCACAGGCTGGCGGGAGTATTTTTAGTGCCTTAAACAGGGAGCACAAGCCGGCGGGAGTATATTTTTGTGCCTTAAACAGGGAGCACAAGCCGGTGGGAGTATTTTTTTTGCCTTAAGCAGGGAGCAAAGGGCCGACAGTGCCTTAATCAGGGGTGGGTCAGCAGTAACGGTACTGTGCCTTATCCAGGGAGCACAGGACCGGAGGTGCCTTAATCAAGGAGCACCAGGTTGACAAGATGGAACAGGAGGTAGCCCTGGATTTATTACAGCACTTTTTAGAAAAGCAGGGAGTGGATTGCATAAAATCACTCGCGGGTTTAGTAGCATTAGGACGGGTCAAAGGATGTTTTCAAGATCCTAATTCTCTTTTTGATGTCAAGGAGTGGAGACGATTAGGTGATATTTTATGGGATATGGTAATAGACGAGGATGAAGCTGCAAGGAAAATGATGAAACCATGGCGGGAGGTGGTGAATAATAGTAAGCGGTATCAGCTTGAAAAGAACCTTGCAGCTGTGGCAACTACAAAGTTGGGGGAGGAAAGTTCCACTGTTACCCCAGATAGTGCGGCATCTGGATCTATGCTTTTTGACAGTGATCATATTCCTGTACCATCAACAGGAGGGCCAGTTACAGTTAATGTGAATAGGGAAAGTCTGGAGGCCAGCCCCCCCCCAGTATCTTTAGAGTCATGCCCCCCCCCACCCCCCCTACCTCAGAGGCGGAGGGGCAGAGGGACGATGGCCCCTCGCTAATATTTAGCCAACAGGAGTGGTGCGAAGTAGGTGATTTATTGTGGGACGAGACCATCACTGGAGGCAATAAAGTCAGTGAAGCACGACAGCAAGGGGTGGTCTGGCGAACGATCGTAAAAGCCCTGAGGGAGATGCCAGCAGAAAAGAAAGTAGCTGCTGCTGCCATGGCGGCTGTCGGCGCTGTACCATCCCCGCCGGTCCCTGCCGAAACCAATCGTCCGTCACGATTAGCCACCTTCTTCGGGGTTAATCAGCAGCTCCGCTCTATTAAGGGCATGTCACCAAGTATTCCTGTTTGCTCCACCGCGCAAGAAGCCGCAGAGAAATCAGGCGGCGCGGGGGCACCGGGGGGAGCGGCGTGCCACCATAAACTCTGCCCGCCCCCCCCCCCCTTCGGATGGTTCCGCCCCTGACAGCGCGTCAGCATCTGGCTCGGAGAGAAAAGCGGCGGCTGTGTCCGAATTAAAGCACCAGGGTCACACATCGGTAGAGGACAGTGACAAAGTCCGAGAACTTGAAAGAAAATTACAGAAGTTAAGCTACAGAACAGAACTCTGCATTTACAATTACAAGAAGAGGAAGCGCTGCCGGCAGCCCCCACCACACCCACTCCCATCACCCTTATCAGAACCACCTCCGCTTTTAGCTCAGTCCCGATGGAGTGGGGTGATTCATGATGCCTTGTTAAAAGGGGACTGGCATGCTGCTGGGGCGTTGGCCTGCGCAGTAGTGACAACGAATGGGGGACACCTGGAAACTCAAGATCACAAGATTCTCCTCGGGGCGTTTGGACACTCCTTACGAACTTTAGAACTCTGAACTGTCATCTGGGTGTTTCAACATCAACACTGGTATCAAAAACTTGTTCATGTAGTATCAGGTTCATTGTATGGTGTTTCAACATCGACACTGGTATCAAAAACTTGTTCATGTAGTATCGGATTCATTGTATGTTGTGGGTTCATTGCAATGTTTTGAACATAGCATTGATACAGGGCCTAGATAGGAACAGGGGATGTAAGGGTTAATGTGGGAATAGCAAGAAGGGGATGAGGAGGGAAATAGTCGAGATAAGAGTTTGCCTAGCTTGTACGAGGTGTTTGTGTTGCTCGACCACTATCTCCTGTTTAAGTAAAAAGCCTCCTCCACCCCTGAGTAAGTGAAGATGTTTGTGTTGATGGACCACTATCTCCTGTTTAAGTAAAAAGCCTCCTCCACCCCCGAGTAAGCGAAGATTACCCCACAAGGGCACAAACCTGCTCTGTGGGTCCAGGGGGTGACAGAGACTGCGCAGGAATTCGGGGTGAAAAGTTCAGCACTGAGGAAGAGGAGATACTTCCTCCCACGACCACCACCCAGTCCTTCACGACCCCTGCCCAGGACCAAAGGAACTCACTGCGCAGACTCAACTGGGAGGAGATCATGGAAATGCTAATTTTAATACGAAGCGGGGATAGGTGATGCATATGTATAGGCGTATTGCGAAATATTATGAATATGTAATCATTTGCTCTATAAATCTAAGGCAACGGTGCCACATGGTAGCACATATTTGGAGGAGTGATCCCCTGTGTGCCCAGCGCTGAATAAACATACCTACTTTACAATCTATCAGATTGTGGAGTCTGTTTTCCGCACGTCAGCATGGTGAAACCTGTATTACATTCTGTATTGCATACTCTGTTGTTACAATTGCTGACACTTTTAAAACTGTAAGGGTGGTTTTCTTGCTACATAAGACTGCATAAGATTGGAACATGGACTGACAGACTGGTTACGAGACTTGAGAATTTGGAAAATGGACTGATGATGGTTGCAAATCTACAAAACTTGGAAATTACTGGGTGGCTGAAAGCTTTGTTGATGCATAGACTGGCAATGCTGATTGTCATTATGATTGTCATGATGGTATTGGGGTCTGTGTGGAAATGCTTTGTGAATGCTATGATTCAAACGTTAACAGGAGTCTGGATTGTCCAAAAAAGAAAAAGGGGAAAAAGCTGGTAGGAATTTTTTTTTTTGCGGGGGGATCAGGGTTATGCACTGATCCTACAGGGTTTGGACAATCCAGGCTGGGTCTCTGATCAGAAAACTGCCACGTGGTAATCCTGCCCTTGGGATCACCTGGAAGGGCAAGAAGGAGGAAGTCAAGCGAGTGCTTCCTTCCTGTTTGAATGCCTGGATGCACTAACCACAAAGTAGATTTAGTTTGTTCACGCGTGCTAACGATGCAGACCTATCACAGCATTCCCGGGTGCATGATAAGTGCCTTTAGCCAATAGATTGTAAGCTTGCATGCTTAAGTTGTGCCTTCTCATGTATTAAGAAAATCTTTGAATGAACGTTAGCGCAGGCTCTTCTCATACAAAAAGAAAAAGGGGGAATTGTTGGAGAATGGCTCAGAGACAAGGGTCCTGAGCCCACCGAGCAATTGTATGATCAGAGCCTGCTCTAGCTGCTGATGCTGGGCCTCACCAGGGTTTGCCTGCAGCTGCTCGCAGCTGCTGATACATGAAGAATGTCAAGGACGCTTCAGCCCTGTGTACCGTGGTGTGTCGAAAACAGGTTAAGGGGAATTAGGAATAGTGGTCTGAGAAACCTAGTGTTATGGTAACGGTGGTCTGAGAAACATTGTGTTACGGTACTGTCGTGTATCGAAAACAAGTCAACAGGAATCAGAAATAGTAGCATGAGAAACTTAGTGTTATGAGAAGCTTGTGCTGTAAGCTAACTGCAAGTAGGTGGACCGTGCGAATACAACCTTTAGAGCTTAAGCTAATCAGCTAGTGACTAGTAGGCATAATAATTATCATTGTCTGTATAAATATATGTACCCTGGACCAATAAAGGGACACGTTGATTATGCTCTATCTTGACACTGAACCCGTCTCGGCGTGTCGTTCGTCCGCGGCTCCGCACCCTCTGGTTCTTCCTAGCTGTTTGTTTTCACCTATGTGCTTTCCAGGGAGGTGAGGTAGAAAATCTAAACAAGAAAATGCACTGAAATGAAGACTTTGGAAATCTACAAGTAGCAAACCAGTGCCTGTCTGTCCCTGGGATGAGGCAGTAACTGCCTGCAGAGAACAGGAGGAGCAATGCCTGCCATGTAAGTTGGTGGTAAAATGGATATTGATACTCAGATTTGTGGCTTAAAATCTGGGTCTTATTGGAATAGTTTTGGGTGTATGGGGTCAACTAAATAAGTCTGATGAATTGTCTTATTTTTTAAATCAATATTAATTAGATTTCCAAATAAATTGCTTCTTCGTGGAAAAAAATAAAGAAACAAAAAATCCTCCCCCCTCCCCCCCCCAAAAAAAAACCCCAACCCAAACCAAAACTGTTTGAAACAAATTCTAAGAATAAAGAATCCATGTATGAGAGCAATAGCCCCTGGCTCACTTGGCAGGGTGCATCCTTGGGATGTGAAATACTGAAGGGAATGGAGCAGGAACTCAAATATTCATCTTTCATATGCCAGCAAACATGCCTCATGTACTCAACAGTAGTTACTAACTTAATCTATTCTTTGAGAGAATACATGCTGTGAAGACTCAGGATTACAGGTAGCATACGTCCCACAAGGAAAAATCTCGAAGGGAAAAATAACTCTTTGTTTGTTGTTTTTTGTTGTGTTTGGTTTTGTTTGTTTGTCTTTTTGCTTTTTGTTTGTTTGTTTGTTTTTGTTTTTGTTTTTGTTTTTTTTATAAAAGCAATGAATTTGCTTTTTTTTCTCTATGCTAACATGGTAGATAGTAATACTAGAGGGACTTTCCCAGCCACAGAGCTCCCGGGGAGAGATTGGTAGTACAGCAGTAGTGTGCAGTGAGATGCCTCTCCAGTGCTGTGTCTTGTCTTCTGACAGTCCAGACAGGCTTCAAAGAAGCTATTAGAAGACAAATGCTTATTAGAAAGTAAAGACTTGTTAATTTGATAGTGTATTTCAAAGATTATTTTTTTTTTGAGTAGTTTATATTTCTGTCTGCTGAGCATGTACGTATTTGCAAAAGCCCAAATCTGTAACTTTTTGTCTCGTTCCTGTTCATAGTCTGTTGTCCAGACCCACAAGTGTCTGTTTTCACTTTTCTGCCAGTTTTGACATATCAGTTGCATTTGAAATTTATTATTCTGGGCTCAGTTTTGGATGGGTTTTACAAGCCACTAACTGTAGAGCTACTGCACGGATGTTCTTTTCAGCCTCTAAGTGCCTTAATGCAACTTGGTAGAGCTTGTAGGGTTGGGTTTTTTTTACAAAAAATGCTTTACTTCTTTCACCACAGTATGCAATAGATTGCTATTAAGTAAGAATTATGTTTTACAATGTACTGACCAATTCTGTCAAGCATAACAAAAATGCACTAAAGTAACCTGATAAATCAAGTTCACATGGCTTTATAAACCTTTTTGATTTAATTGAATTAATTATTGCCTCCCTTATATGTAGTAGATATTGACAACCAGAATGAAAACAGTTGTCATACTCAGTCTAGGATAAAAATTAACAACTAGTGTGTCTGTTAGTCATGAATGCATAGACTGCTATGGGCCAGTTTAATTTTCAGTGTGAATATTATTCATTGAAATATTTAATCCAAATAGTTTCAACACAGTAACTCCCATAGGGTTAAATATCTACCTGTGGGGATTTTACAATATACTTCTCTTCAAGCATAGTGCACTTTACCTTAAGTGAAAAAGACCAAATGTGAAAAAGACCTTCAGTGAAAAGGACCAAATCTAACTCCAAGGGAGTCAGACAGGGAGCAGAGCTTTCAGAAGCTATGTTAAGACCGTCTCACCTATTATACAAGACAAGAGAGGCATTGCGGTCTTTAAAGTCAAAGTATGTATTTTCATTTTTTCTAAGCCCTTAACCACAAGGTTCCAGAGTTGTCAGTTAATTATCAGTTAATTTAAATTATTTATTTGATCATCTAAGAGAAAAAAGGTTTGAAAACATCTAAAGGACCTTTAGGAAATGTAATTCTTTTTTTTTTTTTTTTTTCCTCCCAGAGTAATTTCCAGCTAATTTAATCTGCTGTAGATGTTTGTTGCTAAATGTCTCATAGTCACACAGAGAAGATAACCAAATCGTGGAATCTGAAGCTTTATTCCCAATATGGCAAGGGACACTACCTTAAAAATTGGTCTCCTGAGCCTATTTCAGATACAACTAGTAAAAAACAGACAAAACAAATAAAACAAAACAAAAATATTTCCTAATCTTTATCAATGATTCTGCCTTCAGCATTTAATTTTTCACTTTGGAATACTTTCCTCCTTCCATACTAGAGTTTAAATTGATTTGTCACTACACAGAGTAGCCCTTTTTAACTTTTTTTTTTTTTTTTTTTTTAAGATTAATACAGCAGTCCTGTGGAATTCTCTTTTAATTTGTTTGATGTAATTGTCCTGGAAACTGGAGTTCTGAGTTGTAAAGTACTCAGTCTGAATCAACGGGTGAATAATACTGAACTATATTAGGGAGAGTTAAGTGTGGTTTCACTGTTGGTATGTCAAGCTGATGCTGTGACTTTTCTTTCCAAAGTGATCAGCTGTACATATTCCCTTAGGCAGGTTGGTGGTCTGAAAGTCAAAGTTTCTCTTTGATGACAGCCTGGGAAATATCCCTCTAAAAGTATCTGTATATCAGAGAGACCCTAAACGTTTTCCTTTCTTTTCCACTCTTTTTCTTCATTCCAGTCTGGATTTGAATAGAAGGGGAACACTAGAATGGTCTGATTGATATAACTTATTAAAATGTCAGTATGACTCCTGTTTGTGGAAACTTTTTTACTTGCAATTGTCTCTCTAAGATGGTGAATTGCATTTTGGTACTGAGTTAGAAGTTACACAGCTTATCTTTGTGAATCTTCATCATCCTAGAATTCCATGTAAATCATTAAAATCCCGAATTTTCTGTGTAAGATCTGTACCCAATAAACTATTTAGTAATGAAAGCATCTAAGGACTGGAATATATAAACTGGAAATTCTGCTGGATTTTAAGATCTTTTGATTAAAAATACATATTGGGATGAAATATTGATAGAACTGTAGATTGCTGGGTACACTGTGTATGTCCTGGTGTTCTGATGGGCTGAGTATCCAAAGAACCTCTTGGATTCAGTTTGTGTGGCAGATACTCATCAAATGAAACTTCAGCTGGGTCCTCAGCTTCTCACAGGAGGGCGGTCTCCCTTCTCCACCCGGGGTGCCTACACGCACATGGTGCGCCCGCTGTGCATGGCCCCATCGCAGCCGCTCCCCTTCCTTCTGGCCAGGGCGCTACCACTGAGATATCCCCACAGCCCCTAGGGAGATGGGGAAGTTACAGATCTTCCTTTGAGTGCTGTATTCAACGCTTACTTGTAGTAAGTTCCAGTCCCTTATGTAGTCCAAGACTACAGCTTGGACTGATTCCTACTATTCCAACCTCAGGTCCAGAATGCTGACAGATTTGGTTCTTTCCAAGCAGACTTTGTCAGCCTCTAGTAGAGCTGTACATAGTGAGTATTTAATACAGTGTTGTAAGGGCATTAAATAGACAAGAATGATAACAACAGAGTATTCATACAAGAGGATGGGAGAGTTTGCGGTATTATGCTGTGTATTTACATTAAATAATAAGCTAACTTTATTCCCTGGATGTTCATTTCAGGTTCTTCCTCAAACATTCTTGTTACTTGATTTTGCTTATTTTATTGTCATTCTGGTGGCAAAGGAACATGTAACAGTGCTATGTGAGTGTACTGACCTGGGTGGTCCTTCATGCTGAGAACCTGTTGTTGAGTTTTAGTGTAAATTTTGTTTGTAGGAAGATCAAAAATAGTGGGGAAAAAAAAAAAAAAAAAAAAAAAAAAAACAAACTGTACCAGAAGGATTACAGGTGAAACAGAAAAACCTGTGAGCCTGATGTAGTTATTTGATAGTAATGAAGCTCAGCAGAGGAGGAGAAGGGGATGAGGGGAGAAAAGCAAAGTCTTTGAATATATTCCTGTGGAGACATTTTACATCAGTGAAGGCCATGATGCTCTTGAAGGCTTTTGAATAACAGAAAAACAGGGTTTCTGAATAACAGAAAAATCAGGTAACAACGGACCATGAATAACAGAAAAATAAGGTAACAACAGACCTTGAAGGTTTTGGAATAACAGAAAAATAAGAACGTTTTCAGTGAACAACAGAGGACTTTGGAAGAACGCCCGGAGCAAAAGAGTTATTGTGACAAAGGAAAAAAAAGACATGCATAGTTAAGCTAGCCAATCAAATGTTAGAATAGGGGTGTGAGTAATGTATGTTAACCAATAAGCACTTATGTTGAGGGGATTGACAACTTTGTAGGGGGTCTTCGATCTTAATATTGGAGTCCGTGTTGTCAGTCTCCTCAAATGTTGACCCCGACGTCCAGGACGCTATCCAGGACCCAGGACGGACTAAGGGATCAGACAAAGTGTGCTCCGAAGTAGCAGCGTCCGGGGGAGACGTCTTGGCAGAACGATCGTCTTGCCGGCTGGACTGAGCGGACAAACACCCCGGGGCCATATCATCACCTTTGCCATTACCAGGAGCAGGTGAGCAGCCGAGAAACGCGGTGGGAGCGAATGTGTCAGCTGACGAGAGAGCAGTTTTTAAATGTGAAAGCATATTTTAAAGAAAAGAGGAATTAAATATGAAGAACGAACTTTAGAGCTGTTATTAGCCTGGCTCAAAAGTAAGGGAGTACCTGTGGAATCACCACGTGCTTTTGATATTGTAACTTGGAAAGAAGCAGGAGAATTACTTTTTGAGCATGCTTCAAAGGGTGATTCAAATGTAAATTGTGTATTAACAACTTGGCGCTTGGTTTATGAGACCTCAAAAGATTTGCGTGCAGAGAAACAAGTAGGCAGCACCACTCAGAAAATTCTTTTTGACGCAAGCGTACCGCCTGAAGAACGCTTGCCAGGGATCGTCTGTAACGATCCGCCTGCAGAGACGACCGCGGCCAGCCTCGTAACAGCAGGCACTCAGACCGATCCTAGCGATGATGGCCACAAGGAGTCGCGGTCGGATAAAGAATCTGACTGTGGGACTGTGGCTTCATGACAAAGTAACAAGTCACCAAGGTCGAAAAGGGGTATCAGGCGTTCTTTGCGAAGAATGAATGATGACGGCAGCAGTGAAGCGGAATACATTCAAGGGGCTAGAAAGACAAGAGGCAGGAGTTGGAGGTAACGCCACGACAAAAGTGAGTAAATTTACAGTTGCATTTATCATCCCTGATGGATTCACATGCTGGACAAAACCTTATGTGGCACAAATTCCAGTGAACCTTATGGGAAGAGACTTGTTAGCTCAGTTTAAATGTGTGTTATCAACAAAATCAGTGAAGCCTTTTTAGCAATGGCTGCTGATCAGCGACCTATACTCAAACTGAAATGGAAAACTGACAAACCGGTTTGGGTGGATCAGTGGCCTTTAACAGCAGAAAAGGCTGCCATTTTACAACAGTTAGTACAGGAACAGCTTCAAGCAGGACATGTTCAGCCATCAACTAGTCCTTGAAATATACCTGTTTTTGTAATACCAAAAAAGTCAGGAAAATGGAGATTGTTACATGATTTACGACGAATCAATGAAGTCAAGGAAGATACGGGACCTTTGCAATCAGGATTACTGTCACCAACTATGATACCTGAGGGGTGGAACATTTTAGTCATTGATCTAAAGGACTGATTCTTTACCATACCAATCCATCCTGATGATAGTGTTAGGTTTGCATTCTCAGTGCCTACAACAAATGCACAAGGACCAGTGCAACGGTATCAATGGGTGGTCTTGCCTCAAGGAATGAAAAATTCATCAACAATGTGTCAAATCTATGTGGATATAGCATTGAGACCATTTAGAGAAAAATATCCACAGCTATTAGTGTATCATTATATGGATGATATACTAATAGCAGGGAAAGATAACACTGACCAAATTAAACAGGAAATTGGGTTACACGTTGAAAGATTGTCAATTACAAATTGCACCTGAAAAAGTGCAAAGCGTTGCACCATGGAAATATTTGGGTTGGAAGATATTAGACCACACTATCAAACCTCAAAAGGTGTCAATAAGGGTGAATGTTCAAACACTTAACGATGTGCAAATATTGTTAGGAAACATTAATTGGGTAAGGAATTCGTTGGGTATTGATAATCAGACCTTACAACCATTGTTTGAATTGCTAAAAGGAAATACAGAATTGACAGCACCCAGATCATTAGCAAAGAAGCAGAACAGGCCTCACAAAAGATAGACCAAATTTTAAGCCAGAGACAAGCACATCGTATTGTGTATGGACATCCTATAGAATTATTAATCATTAATAATGACTTTCAACCCATAGGAATGATAATGCAATGGGTAGATAAAGAGCCAGAAACAGAAAAATTAACAATTTTGGAATGGCAGTTTTTATCTCACCAGCCTCAAAAAACAATTACAACCAGACCAGAAATGTTCCCGCAGTTAATTATGAAGGGTAGGAACCGAATTGTGGAGTTAAGTGGAAAAGAACCCAAAACTATTATCATTCCTATGACAGAGCAATATTTGCAATGGTGTTTACAGAATAGTCAGTTTTTGCAGATTGCTATAGCAGCTTTTAGTGGACACATAAAGGTGCATCATCCAAGCTAATTACTTTTATGGAGCAACAGTGTTTGGAACAGAAGTCTAAGTGTAGTACCACTCCAGTAAGTGGGCCGAGAGTTTTTACAGATGGTAGTGGAAAAACTGGGAAGGCAGCCCTGACGTGGCTCGAGAATGGACAGTGGAAATCACCCGTGGTGATTTTACAGGCCTCTCCACAAATTGTAGAATGGTGAGCAGTAATCGAAGTATTTAAAAAATGGATGAAAGAACCAGTTAATATTATCACAGACTCAGCCTACATAGCTGGAGTGGTGCAGCGCTTGGAAAGGTCATTTTTAAAACAAATTAATCATGAATTGTTATTTACTCAAATGAAGGAATTATGGTTGTTATTACATCAACGAGACAATGAATATTATGTGTGTCATCACCGTAGTCATACCAACCTATCAGGATTTTGTGCGGAAGGAAATGCGAGGGTAGACAAGCTTACACAACCAGCCTTTATGATACCTGTACCTGATACATGGCGACAAGCTTGCATATCACATGAATTTTTCCATCAGTCAGTGAACGTTTTAAAAAGACAATTTAATTTACCAATTTCAGAAGGAAAGGCAATCATACAAGCATGCCCAGACTGTCAGCAAATGACAAAAGGACCAACAGTAGCAATTAATCCAAGACGATTGCAGTCACTACAATTGTGGCAAACAGATGTGACACATATCCCAGAATTTGGGAAATTAAAATATGTGCATGTATCCATTGAAACATATTCAATGGCAGTCTGTATGACAGCATCGAGTGGTGAAACATCTCGGCATGTACAGAACCATTTTAGACATGCTTTTGCCACATTAGGCATCCCCCAAAAGATAAAAACAGATAACGGCCCAGCATATGTTTCACCATCGACAGAACAATTTTTTAGCAAATGGGGATGTTGTGGTTTGGGCCTGATCGGCAACCAACCACCGCAGCTAATCACCCTCCCTTCCCCCTCCCCACCTGGGAATGGGGGAGGGGATTAGAGGGGTGAAGGGAGACTCGCAGGCTGAGATAAGAACAGTTTAATAATGGCAATAAAATGAAAACAATAACGATGATGGGGGAAAACAAAAAAAAAGAAATATATAAACAGGCAATGTATAGCGTAATTGCTCACCACCCACTAACCAATATCCAGCCCGTTCCCGGCCAGCGACCCCGAGATACCAAGATCCCACAATCACAATCCCAGAAGCGATAGAGCTCCTTCCCAACCACCCCTCCTTTATATAGTGAGCATGACGTTCCATGATATGGAATATTTCACCGGCCAATTAGGGTCAGGTGCTGTGGCCGTGCTCCCTCCCTGCTCCCTGTGCCCTTGCGCACGGGCAGGACATGGGGAGTCGGAGAGTCCTTGAAGTCTCAGCAGCAGCTGAAAACATCAGTGTGCTATCAGCATTCTTCCCATACCAAACCCAAAGCTAAATCCAAAACACAGCACTCATCTAGTCCCTGAAAAGGAATATTAACTTTATTTCAGCCCAAACTAAGACAGGGGATTACAACATATTACTGGCATTCCACAATCTCTGACAGGCCAGGCAATTATAGAACGTACACATCAAACGTTAAAACATTATTTGCAAAAACAAAACCAAGGGGAATTTGGAGAGACACCAGGAAGCAGATTAATGAAAGTACAGTATGTCATGAACTTTTTACGATTAGCAGGGAAAGACACTATTCCTCCCATTGTGAAACATATGCAAGCTATGTCAACAGGAATGTCAACATATAAAGAACAAATTAAGGTGTTAGTGAAAAACAAGGAAGGAATATGGGAAGGACCGTTTCAATTAGTAACAGGGGGAAGAGGTTATGCTTGTGTCATTACAGATAGTGGACCTACGTGGATCCAGGCAAAATGGGTGAAACCGGCAGTAGAAAAGGAACCTTCGTCAGATGGATCATCTTTGGAGCAGCAATCACCGCGACAGCGACAGCAGGACCATGGACCATCCAAACAAGACAAAGCTTATGGGTGTCTTTTGCAAACTTAACAGGGCAAACATTGTGTCTGTCATTAGCCACACCCGGAGATCAATTCAGAACATGTCTTATTGGGAAGGCGGTGAAGGACTTTAAAGATTTTTGGGAGTATGTGAATGACGCTAGAGTCTTAAATAACGTGCGATATGCTAGCGACATTCAACAGATCATTCAGGCATTCAATCGCATTGGGCTAGACCCTGAAGAATTAAACATTCTTGCATCAGGAGGAAATAATAGTTGTGTGAGATTTAGTAAGAGAGGAAGAGGCAAAGTCACAGCGGAATCATTGGGGTTAGTGACTCAATTTCTCAGCACAAGGATCGGGACAGAAAGAGTTAGGGCATGGTTGGACGATTCAGACATGCAAGTTGTAGGCCCACGTAATCCTATATATCAGAACACATCTTGGTGGTGCGGAGGACAAATTGAAATAGTTGAATCAAAGTTAATTGACAAACCAAGGATGTGACCACCAGGAATATTTTTGATTTGTGGTGATAAAGCATGGCCTGGAGTCCCAGCCAAACCAACGGGAGGACCTTGTATGTTAGGAAGATTAACTATGTTAGCCCCATCCATGATGCAGTTATTAAAACAAACAAAACAAAGGCAAAAAAGAGATTTAGGATATCAGCAAGGTTGTAATTCGAAGGTGGTTAATTGGGGAAAAGCAGTAAGAGTAAGAGTATTTGTTTGCTCCAAATGTAGGTATAGGTAAAGCTTTAGGTAGCATAGATAAGTTGTCATGTTGGGTGGTGAAGCAAACGAATTCAACCTCAGCTTTAATATCAGAATTAGCAGTAGATGTAAATTCAGTAAGGCACGCAACGCTTCAGAATAGAGCAGCCATAGATTTTTTTATTGTTAGCTCAAGGGCATGGATGTAAGGATTTTGAAGGAATGTGTTGTATGAACTTGTCAGATCATTTGGAGTCCATTCACAACCAATTAAGACAATTAAATGATTTGACCAAATATTTGAAGAGTAAAAAGGACCCAGAATGGTTAAGAGGGTTGTTATCTGGATGGAGGATCACGGGATGGTTACAAAAAGTAATTCTCCGGGAAGGAATGGTTTTATTGGTGATTTTAATTGTTGTTATGATATTACCTTTTTTTTTTTTTTTGCAGTGTATTCAAGGGATGATTCAATGACAATATCAACAACTGCATGCCTTGGTTGTTGAAAACATAAAAGGGGGAATTGTGGAGACATTTTACATCAGTGAAGGCCATGATGCTCTTGAAGGCTTTTGAATAACAGAAAAATAAGGGCTTTGAATAACAGAAGAACAAGGTAACAACAGACCTTGAAGGTTTGTGAATAACAGAAAAACAGGGTTTTGGAATAACAGAAAAGTAAGAACATTATCAGTGAACAACAGAGGACTTTGGAAGAATGCCCGGAGCAAAAGAATTATTGTGACAAAGGAAAAAAAAGACATGCATAGTTAAGCTAGCCAATCAAATGTTGGAACAGGTGTGTGAGTAATGTATGTTAACTAATAAGCACTTATGTTGAGGGGATTGACAACTTTGTAGGGGGATAAAAATGCATCTTTCTGAATAACAAAGGGTCTTCGATCTTAATATTGGAGTCTGTGTCATCAACCTCCTCAGGGGAAGGGGCTATAGCAGTGGCCTCTGTGAGAGGTTTCTTGAAGTTCCCCCTGCTCCAAGTCAGACCTGCCTCTGCACCAAGGCTGAGCCAATTAGTGACAGTGGCTGCGCCCCTGTGATGATGTATTTAAAAAGGGAAGTGGAGTGGGAGTTGTGGGGAAGAATTGTGTCACCTATGTGAACACTGAGGTTAGTGGAAGAATAGAGAAGGAGGGGGGAGGTATGCCAGAGCAGAGACCCCCATGTCCTGTGGTGAGATGACAGGGCGTCCCCCCCTGCTACCCAAGAAGGGGTACGGTAGTGCAGTCTGTTGGGGGGCCCTGCATGGCCTCAGGTGAATGCACCCAAAGGAGACCAGGATCCTGGGGGGAGAAGCAGCCCCCGCTGTTGTAGTTTGGCACTAGGAGGATTGCAGCATGCAGGGGTGTCCCACGCCGGAGCAGCTCGGGAAGGGCTGCAGACCATGGGATGGACTCCAGTCGGAGAAAAGTTGTGGAAGACTGTCTGCTTTGAGAGGGCGACCATGCTAGAACAGGGGGAAGAAGTTCCAGAAGCTCTTCCCACCGCAGATGGCAGAAGCGGCAGCACTGACTGCACCCTCCATTCTCTGCCCCTGCGTTGCTGGGGGAGGAGGTAGAGATATCGGGAGCAGAGCTGAGCCGGGGAAGAAGGGAGGGGTGGGGGGAAGGTGTTCTCAAGATGTGGCAATGGTTCTCACTGTCTTACTCTGTCTGTTAAGTGTTGTTGTTAGTGTCTCTATTAAAATTATGGTTTTTTTTTTTTATTCTCCTAATGACTCTGTCTTTTGCCCGTGGCTGTAATGGGTGAGTCACCCCTCCCTGACCTTATCTCAAATCCTGAGCCCATGTTTATCTCCTTCTCAGTGCTGGGGGGAGAAGGGAGGAGTGAGCAGCTGTGTGGTGCTCAGTTGCCCTCTGAGCTGAAACCACGACACAGAGTTATGGCACTCAACCATTCCTTCTCAAGGCACAAGCAATGAACACCAGGGCTCCCTTCTCTCTGCAAAGTCCTGCTACACCAAACCTGGTGGAAGCACATTTAGAAAGCCTTTGGCTAACATATTAGAACAGTGTAGCATACCTAAATTCAGGGATTTAAGGCCTGAGATGGTTGCATTTTGACAGTTCAGGTACAGGAGGAGGTGCACTATGTCCTGCCTGAATTTCAAAACCTGATGCTTCCACAGAAAAGCAGCACCTCTTGACAAGTTTTTCCCTGCTTTATTTTATTCTGTCAGAATGGGTTAGTCTAACACTAGGTTATTAAATATATCCTTCTTGGGTTTCTTCATGTTACTGCAGCTGTCAATTTTCTTCCTTCCTATTTATAAATAATGTTTCCTATTTATCCTAAACAGCAACTCATTCTGCTCTCCAACTTCACAAGCTGTCAATTGCAGACACTAATATAAAGCCCAGTCTCTTAGAGTTTTAAAATAAGCATAAGAGATAGCTGCAAATTAGCCATAATGCACCTAATAGCTCAGCAAAACACTCAAGTGAAAATTAACACTTCAGCTGCTAAGAAGCTTGATAGAAAACCTTGCCTGTTGTGCTCCCGCCACAGCCGCTGCCTCACAACAGTCCCTGTGAAGTCAATCATACAGCTAATGCAGGGTGGGGGATAGTAAGAGTACCAAGTACCTGTGCATTATCTCTCATGCAGAGCCAGCCATCAGCCTGTGACAACAGCTACTACTTGCAGACCATTGCTCAGTCAGTGCATGCTGGAGCAACGTGTGCATCAGGTTCCCATGCAAGATTGCCAAAACCCAGGATTTTTTGGATACCTCTGTACAATTTATCTGAATGCAATCTGTGCTGTGAGTGCAGCTCTAAACATGCTCATGTCACCTAACTCGATGGGTCAGAGCACACTGCATGCGAGATGCTGCCTTTCTCTGTTCGTGAGGAGGATGCTGAAAGCGACTAAGTTAGCTGCCTCAAACAACACTGACTATTGCCCCAAACAGATCCAGCTGGGACTGCAAAATAAACACTTGGCTGAAGAAAAAACATTCAGCAGTCAATACTCTAACATAAAATCCTTAGTAATTTAATCCCAATTTGTATTTATTCAAGCAGCTGTGATGAATGGAAAAGGGTTACTTGGCTGAACAAGAATCCACTTGGTGAAAGGTTTTAATTAAACTTGCATTGATAAAGTGAGACATGGTAAAATAGTCGTGGGTTTGTGCTTTGTTTTGTTTTGTTTTGTTTTTAATAAAGTACTGGATCAACCACAAGTCTGTGACTGTTACAGATTTACAGAAAAGAATGACTAGGGTAAGCTGGAGCACGAGAAATCATTTTAGTGAGACTGAACATGTCACTGAGGTTTTTTTTTCCCTCCCACTCTAAGCAGTTCATAATTCACGTTCCCATGGCTACCTGGACACAATATATAGCTGATGCACATGCCCAAACTCAGCACAGCAACACACCTGACTAAGCTTTATTAATATCATGCTTTATAGGCCAGGCAGGCTATAGCCCAGAACCAGGCTCTCGAGCACCAAAAAAGCAGTTTCAGGTGGATCAAAAGTATTTGTGAATACTTTACATTTAGAAAACAATTCTTGAAAAAAGTCTGAAATAAGCAAAACATTTTAGTTTTTCAATATCAAGCATCTTGTCTCAAAAACTAGTTTCAGATAGAAAATTTTAAATTAAAGTTTATTTAGTTTTTGAAGACTAAACCAATCAAAAGAAATCACATCAAAACAATTTTTCATGGATTTTTTTTTGGATGAAGGAGAAGGAGAAGACAAAAATGGTTGGGTGGTAGTTAGGAATATAAATTTTTGAGTTTATTTTTCTGGTTCCATCAGAAAAGTAGAAAAAAAAAAGAGCTCAATTTAAAGTTTGATTTTTGATCACTAGTAGATCAAAAAGTAGATTTCAGATATTAAGTAGCAAAATAAAACTTAGAAACTTAGTAAAATAAAAACTTTGTAAATAAGATTTTGTCTTTTAAGAGAAGCACAAAATGATGAAAATGTGAAAATAGTTACAGGAACCAGTTAAGTGTTTATTTCCCTCCTCCATCCCACTTGCAATACTTGTCATGAGAAGGTATTGTTTTCATCTCTTGTTTTAATTTTGCTATAGTGGAAGGTATCTGAATGTTAATACTCGCAGTATATACTGAACCACAGTACTGTATAGAATTGTTTTGACCTTTTCAATATTCTACATTTTGAAGGACTCACCCTTTCAGCAATGTACCAGCTTCCCCCATTTAGTATCTCACCAGCTGTGGGGGAAGCAAGGGAATGTCCAATGAGAACTGAAAGAGTCTGTGAAAATACACTCCAAGAAAAAGGAAAATCTACTGAAGAAGGAACATCCAATCTATTCATGTGACAAAGATGAAAGAAGGATTGAAAATGTCATAAAACTAATTAATGCTCTTGAGAAAGCCAATAAGAAAAAAAAAAAAAAAAGAAAAAAGTGTCTTAGACTCCTCTGCTTGTAATTCCCCTAGACCTGTCTTGGATGATCCAATAAAAACACTAGAATGTACACCTTTTTGAAAATCTACTTGTAAATCAGCCAGGCTTATGATAACTTTCAAGGATTTTAAGTTATTGCTCAAGAAAAATAAAGTATGACCAACCCCCTCAAATATTCTTGATTTGCACTGTTTTTAACAGGATGTACTTGAGGTGGGCATGGAAGAGGCATAGCTTCTCTGAGGCAGGGAACTAGGCTGTCACAGTGCCTTTTCCAACACACAAAGTGCTCACTGGCATAGAAACTAACTGCAGGAGGCAATCCTGGCAGGCTGTACAGATGCCACTGTCACCTGTTACATCTGAAGGCAAAGGTCCAATTAGTATTTTACAAATAACAGAAAGCAAAAACTACTTCCCCTTCCACTGTCTCCCTCATTCTCACAGACTTAGAGCAAAACATTCTGTAATACAAAGGGAGAGAAAGAGTTTCAGATCATAACTTGGAACATGATTCTCTGAGGTTCCTGTCTGTTCATTAGAAAATTAGTTAACCCCTCACTAACACCTTCTGGAACACGCTCACTATGTTTTTTCACAGGCATGCTTCCATGTCTAGACCTGACATTGGGTAAATTAGTGATTCAGATCAACATTCACACACTTTCTGGGAGCTCCTCGTCTTTCCTGCTGCACCTCATACTAGTCAAACTCGACGTAGGAGCCAGACTATTCAGCTCATCCCAATGAATCACATCTACAACATGGTCTCAATATTATTCTGAAAAGAGTTGTGTTTCATTATACAGCTGCATGATCTAGCATCTTTAATAATTAAAATCCAGGCTTCAGTGTAAACTGGGTACCATGTCTAACTACAGCATTTTCATCACAAATTGACAAACTGTCCAAAATATTCACCCCCTTCTACCTGAGATCTCATGTTCTCAGCACTTCATTTACTCCTTTCTAAAGTATCTTTTACAAAATACTACCATTCTCACTCTCCTCTTCCCTTCAGAGGGCTCTATGTCCTAATGAAAGGCCCTCACTACAGAAAATCAGAATGGAAATGGAGAAAACCCCCCCCAACCACACAACCCTCACCACAGTTTCCTCATCTTTCTTCTTGCTTTCTGAGACAGTTCCAATTGCTCTCCTTTCTGTTCTCATCCTACTGCTTGTCTCTTTGTAGTCCTTTCTCTGTAAAATGTCCAGCTGGGCTCCTGTTTATGGATTAAGTTATTTTCAGCTAGGTCTGTGACTTTTTCCTGCTGAGGTAGTAATTTTAATTATCTGCTTTTTCTCACTTATTTGCACAGTCTGTGACCATCACCAAGTCATTAATGCATATATGCATTGGTAAGTGTCTAAAAAGATACTCTGTTTCACAGCATACATCTTCCCTGTGAATATTTTTGTTCTTAAAGACTATCTTACTATTATCATCACTTTGCCTGTATGAAGATGATGCAATTCAGATTGTCCTGTTTTTCAGTTACTCAATACTAAAATCAATACAAATGTGACATTATGGCAGAAAGAGCCAAATGTTATTTGTGAAAATGGACTGAATATCAGATTAATCTCATTTCTGAACTCAGTGATTTATAAAACCTGTAATGAATATAACATCACAGACCTATAAGAGGCAAAATATTCTGATACCTCCTTACGTTTCATGCCTGTCCACATAAACTTTGTGACTCCAGGCCACTAAATAAAAGAAAAAGAAATGCAATTTAGAAACTTTTAATACAGAACTGATGTGATTAGAAACATCATTCTGCTGGAAGAAATGCACTTTCCATATGACAAAATCCATGTAATAAAAACAAAGTCTCCTTCCAACCTCAGGTAAGAGAGGAGTAACAAGGCGCAAGATCTGCCTTTTGATGTACCAGATGACTATGGCCCACACGTGCTATCCCCGTCTCCACGGCCATTTCTGCAAACAGACATGACCCCGCTGAGGGGAACTGAAGAGGGAAGAGCCTATTTCAAAGCATATCTCATCCTGTGCTGGGCATGAACAGAGAGACCTCAATGACAGTGTGAGTTGTGAGGAAGTTTGCCATGATCTGCCAGAGGGTGCCAACCTGAGGCACTGCAGCCAATCAGAGAAGGGCACCTCTGTGCTCCAGCCAATCAGAGGAGCTTGTGGTGTTGCTGCTGAGGTACAAAATGGCAGGTGCTGGCAGGGGTACAGGAAGGGGATCAGGAGTGTGGGGAAGGGGACATGGATGGTGGTGGCTCTGGGAAGGAGGAGGCACATCTGTGGGGACTGTAGAGGATTCCCTGATTTAAGACTGTTTTGCTGGCAACGTATCCCATGTGAAACGATGTGGAAGGGCCCACCTTTTCAAAACATAATTCCCTCAACTTTCACCAAGGACCAAAATTTCAACTGATAGTGACTATATTTTTTTCCACATTGACTACTTTTTCTTTTCCATAACATTAGGAAAGGAAATCCCATGGCAGATACAGTCATCCTGGCTGAAGAAGAGCACCGGTACAGGTAAACATGTGAACTTCAAAGGGGATTGATTTTAAAAAGGAGGAAAACAGACAGTCTAAATAATTCTTTTTTTCCCCGCTCTCAAATATAAATAAATTTATGAATGACATCTTAAGGTGCATTTAATTATCTGAACATTTGTCTTTCCCTGTTGAAAAATAAAAAAAATCTAATTCCAAAAATTACTAACAAACCAAAACAAATTTCAGCCTCCTGCAGTTCACTTCTGTACGCAGGTGGAAACAAGACAAGACTTCATGCTTTCATGGCCAATGTTCATCACATTTATCCTTTGCCTCACTGGAGTAGAAGCAGAAAATGCTAATGAAGAACTTCTCCAGAAGTCAGATCCAGGAAGCTTTTTGTACCCTAGCACATGCAATTGTCATCATTCTGTATAAAGAAAATAGTCAAAGTATAAACAAAAAGAGACTCTAAAGACACATTACATTTTTTCAGTAAGTGTCATTTTCACTAATTCAAGAAGCATAATTGACTTTTCCAGACCTGTTTATTCTTTGTTATCAATTTTATATTGTTGGAGAATGGCTCAGAGACAAGGGTCCTGAGCCCACCGAGCAATTGTATGATCAGAGCCTGCTCTAGCTGCTGATGCTGGGCCTCACTAGGGTTTGCCTGCAGCTGCTCGCAGCTGCTGATACAGGAGGAATGTCAAGGACGCTTCAGCCCTGTGTACCGTGGTGTGTCGAAAACAGGTTAAGGGGAATTAGGAATAGTGGTCTGAGAAACCTAGTGTTATGATAACGGTGGTCTGAGAAACATTGTGTTACGGTACTGTCGTGTATCGAAAACAAGTAGCATGAGAAACTTAGTGTTATGAGAAGCTTGTGCTGTAAACTAACTGCAAGTAGGTGGACCATGCGAATACGACATTTAGAGCTTAAGCCAATCAGCTAGTGACTAGTAGGCATAATAATTATCATTGTCTGTATAAATATATGTACCCTGGACCAATAAACATGCGCAGGTGATTGATGCTCTATCACCCACACTGAACCCGTCTTGGTGTGTCGTTCCTCCGCGGCTCCGCAAGATGGCGCCCGAACAGGGACCTGCATAGAAGAATAACACAGACGGAGCAGCGGACCCAGGAAAAAAAAAAAAAAAAACAGCAACGACCGAGGAATTTGAGAACAGACCCAGAGAAACACCAAATACAGCAGCGTCCGGGGTCCACGAGCTGAGACGGAGAGGTGCCGGCCCCAGCAGCCCCGGGGGAGTACGCGAAGAGAAGCCGGCGGGACCGGCCCCCGAGAGCCAAGGTGGACCGTCCCCGAGAAACGGAGGTGGAGCGGCCCCGAGAGTGGAGGTGACCAGCCCCGGAGAGCAGAGGCAGACCAGCCCTGCAGAACGGAGGTGACCGGCCCCGGAGAGCAGAGGCAGACCGGCCCCGGAGAGCGGAGGTGACCGGCCCTGGAGAGCAGAGGCGGAGCGGCCCCGAGACCAGAAGTGAGTGGCCCCACGAACGGAAGCAGAAAGACACCGGAGCTGACGTGGTAAGGAGCCGACTGCGGCAGCCCCGGGGGCGGACGCGAAGGGACGCCACAGGCGGACACTGAGCGGCCCCGGGGGCGGATGCGAGGGGGCGCTGGAGGCGAGCGCAGGGTGGCCCCGGAAGTGGAAGCGGGGGGGGGCACCAGAACTGACGCAGAGGGGCGACGGAAGCTGACACAGAAAGGTGCTGCATACAGCGGCGGCAGAAACAAACGCTGGGAAATATCAGAGACAGCAGCGCCTAGCCGAATGAAGAACGATCGGACAGTGGGCCTCCGACAGGTCGTTCCGAGGTCCTGAACCAAGATAGAGGGTCGCTCTCTGCAAGGGCTGCTGGCAAGAGCTGCACCTGGTGCCTTAGTCACGGAGCATCAGCAACATATCAAAGGGGGTAATTTTTTAGTGCCTTAAACAGGGAGCACAGGCCGGCGGGAGTATTTTTAGTGCCTTAAACAGGGAGCACAGGCCGGCGGGAGTATTTTTAGTGCCTTAAACAGGGAGCACAAGCCGGCGGGAGTATTTTTAGTGCCTTAAACAGGGAGCACAGGCCGGCGGGAGTATTTTTTAGTGCCTTAAACAGGGAGCACAGGCCGGCGGGAGTATTTTTAGTGCCTTAAACAGGGAGCACAGGCCGGCGGGAGTATTTTTAGTGCCTTAAACAGGGAGCACAAGCCGGCGGGAGTATTTTTAGTGCCTTAAACAGGGAGCACAGGCCGGTGGGAGTATTTTTTAGTGCCTTAAACAGGGAGCACAAGCCGGCGGGAGTATTTTTTTTGCCTTAAGCAGGGAGCAAAGGGCCGACGGTGCCTTAATCAGGGGCGGGTCAGCAGTAACAGTACTGTGCCTTATCCAGGGAGCACAGGACCGGAGGTACCTTAACCAAGGAGCACCAGGTTGATGAGATGGGACAGGAGGTAGCCCTGGATTTATTACAGCGCTTTTTAGAAAAGCGGGGAGTGGATTGTATAAAATCACTCGTGGGTTTAGTAGCATTAGGACAGGTCAAAGGATGTTTTCAGGATCCTAATTCTCTTTTTGATGTCGAGGAGTGGAGACGATTAGGTGATGTTTTGTGGGATATGGCAATCGATGAGGATAAAGCTGCAAGGAAAATGATGAAACCATGGCGGGAGGTGGTGAATAATAGTGGGCGATGTCAGCTTGAAAAGAAACTTGCAGCTGTGGCAACTGCAAAGTTGGGGGGGGAAAGTTCCACTGTTACCCCAGATAGTGAGGCATCCGGATCTATGCTTTTTGACAGTGATCGTATTCCTGTACCATCAACAGGAGGGCCAGTTACAGTTAATGTGAATAGGGAAAGTCCGGAGGCCAGCCCCCCCCCAGTATCTTTAGAGTCATGCCCCCCCCCACCCCCCCCTACCTCAGAGGCGGAGGGGCAGAGGGACGATGGCCCCTCGCTAATATTTAGCCAACAGGAGTGGCGCGAAGTAGGTGATTTATTGTGGGACGAGACCTATCACTGGAGGCAATAAAGGCAGTGAAGCACGACAGCACGGGGTGGTCTGGCGAACGATCGTAAAAGCCCTGAGGGACATGCCAGCAGAAAAGAAAGTAGCTGCTGCTGCTATGGCAGCTATCGGCGCTGTACCATCTCCACCGGTCCCTGCCGAAACCAATCGTCCATCACGATTAGCCACCTTCTTCGGGTATAATCAACAGCTCTGCTCTATTAAGGACATGTCACCAAGTGTTCCTGTTTGCTCCACCGCGCAAGAAGCGGCAATCAGGCGGCGCGGGGGGACAGGGGGGAGCAGCGTGCCACCATAAACTCTGCCCGCCCCCCCACCCTTCGGATGGTTCCGCCCCTGACAGCGCGTCAGCGTCTGGCTCAGAGAGAAAAGCGGCGGCTCTGTCCAAATTAAAGCACCAGGGTCGCACATCGGTAAGGGACAGTGACAAAGTCCAAGAACTTGAAAGAAAATTACAGAAGTTGAGCTACAGAACAGAACTCTGCATTTACAATTACAAGAAGAGGAAGCGCTGCCGGCAGCCCCCACCACAACCACTCCCATCACCCTTATCAGAACCACCTCCGCTTTTAGCTCAGTCCCGATGGAGTGGGGTGATTCGTGATGCCTTGTTAAAAGTGGACTGGCATGCTGCTGGAGCGTTGGCCTGCCTGGTAGTGACAACAAATGGGGGACACCTGGAAACTCAAGATCACAAGATTCTCCTCGGGGGGTCTGGAGACTCCTTACAAACTTTACAACTCTGAACTGTCATCTGGGTGTTTCAACATCAACACTGGTATCAAAAACTTGTTCATGTAGTATCAGGTTCATTGTATGGTGTTTCAACATCGACACTGGTATCAAAAAATTGTTCGTGTAGTATCAGATTCATTGTATGTTGTGGGTTCATTGCAATGTTTTGAACATAGCATGGTGAAACCTGTATTACATTCTGTATTGCATACTCTGTTGTTACAATTGCGGACACTTTTAAAACTGTAAGGATGGTTTTCTTGCTACATAAGACTGCATAAGATTGGAACATGGACTGACAGAATGGTTACAAGACTTGGGAATTTGGAAAATGGACTGATGATGGTTGCAAATCTACAAAACTTGGAAATTACTGAGTGGCTGAAAGCTTTGTTGATGCATAGACTGGTAATGCTGATTGTCATTATGATAGTCATGATGCTATTGTGGTCTGTGTGGAAATGCTTTATGAATGCTATGATTCAAATGTTAAAAGGAGTCTGGATTGTCCAAAAAAGAAAAAGGGGGAAAACCTGGTAGGAATTTTTTTGGGGGGGATCAGGGTTATGCACTGATCCTACAGGGTTTGGACAATCCAGGCTGGGTCTCTGATCAGAAAACTGCCACGTGGTAATCCTGCCCTTGAGGTCACCTGGAAGGGCAAGAAGGAGGAAGTCAATCTACTGCTTCCTTCCTGTTTGAATGCCTGGATGCACTAACCACAAAGTAGATTTAGTTTGTTCACGCGTGCTAACGATGCAGACCTATCACAGCACTTCCAGGTGCGTGATAAGTGCCTTTAGCCAACACATTGTAAGCTTGCATGCTAAAGTTGTGCCTTGTCATGTATTAAGAAAATCTTTGAACGAACGTTGGCGCAGGCTCTGCTCATACAAAAAGAAAAAGGGGGAATTGTTGGAGAATGGCTCAGAGACAAGGGTCCTGAGCCCACCGAGCAATTGTATGATTAGAGCCTGCTCTAGCTGCTGATGCTGGGCCTCACTAGGGTTTGCCTGCAGCTGCTCGCAGCTGCTGATACAGGAGGAATGTCAAGGACGCTTCAGCCCTGTGTACCGTGGTGTGTTGAAAGCAGGCTAAGGGGAATTAGGAATAGCGGTCTGAGAAACCTAGTGTTATGATAACGGTGGATGGTTATCGTTTGAACCATTAACTGAGAGAGAGTTGAATGTAAACAGGAAGCTATGGGCAACCTTAGATTCGAGCCTTGATATTGGTGAGATCCACTTGTTTGTCTATACGCGATGCAATGGTAGTAACATAACCGAGCCTCGTAGATTACCTGAAGGAATCTTTTTGATCTGTGGAGACAGAGCATGGAACGGTATTCCGAGGAGGCCAACAGGAGGTCCTTGTTATTTAGGTCAATTGGCATTGTTTCATCCTAACATATCAATGCTGATGAGGTGGGCCAGGAATAATAGCAGTAGACAAAAAAGAGCCCTACACGAACTCTCATGTGATGGGGTGGGAGAGCCTAAATTTGGGGGAAGATTTGAACAAGTGGTCGCAGCTACTCTCCTGCCTGGCCTGGCGGCAGCAAAAGCGCTAAACTTAGCCACACAGCTAGGTTGCTGGGCTCGTGATGAAATAAACATAACATCTAGTATTTTAGACGAACTAACTAAAGATGTACAAAGTGTAAACCACGCAGTTCTGCAGAATAGAGCCGCAATTGACTTTTTATTATTAGCCCATGGTCACGGATGTGAAGAGTTTGAAGGAATGTGTTGTATGAATTTGACAGGACCTGGAGAGTCTTTACATAGGAAACTGCAACAATTGAAAGACGGATTGCATGCTTTGAAGGAGACTGATGGTCTAGATGGATGGTTAGCCTCATGGGGATTGGGAAGTTGGCTAAGGGATCTGATCAAAACCTGTCTGGGACCCTTATTGCTCATAGGGTTCTGCCTCCTGTTCGGGCCATGCTTAGTCAGTTGCTTAACTCAGCGGATGTCGGATATCGCCCATGCGATGTTTGAAAAAAGAGGGGGAGATGCTGGGGCCAGAGTGTTAACAGTAAGAAATGTTTATCAGAAGATATGAAGGACACACTGTCCTTGAAGCAGGGAAGTTGGTTAAAGTTATGAAAAACAGGACGCTGAACAGGGATGTGCTTACCGCAAAAATGCTGAAGTATTGCAAAGTATGCAAAACATTGTTATCCAAGCAGAATGTATGTTATGCTTGTGTTTATCGCGTGAACAGTAGTAATAAGCCAATGAGCTTGCTTGACAAGGCGCGTGCTTGCATTAGGACATTATAAAAAGAGAACATTTCACGGAATAAACCGAAGCTTATTTACTCATCATATTGATGTGTCTTGCTTCCCCGTCTCCGGCTGCGGCACTTCACATCAAAAATGTTGAAAGGCAAAAAGCAAAATCATCTTCCTGAATGCGTTTAGGGAGGTGGGGCTTTTGCTGCAGTAAGATTTATCTGCTTGTTGGATTTTACCATTGCTGTTCTCATAAGTATTCTAAATTACTGGAGTATAGATTAGCTTTTGCACCTTCTTAAGGAATAATCTTTTCAGCAGTGAAACATGTATGTTCAGTTATTAAACCTGATGATTCTAAACTGCCGAACTTTGGGCTTGCTGGGGTTTAAAACGTGTGAAGATCGAGTGGCTTTCATAAATAACCCCTTCTTAGCCCACCATGTCTGTAGACCTGCAGATCTTGTACTTATTTTCTCTTCCCATGCAGCGTGGAGCCCTGTGCAGGCTTGCTCAGAGATCCAGGGGGCTAGACCTGTTTTTAGTAGACTGTTAACTTCTACCTAATCTTTGCAGTATGAAATGAAGAATCAGTAGTATTAGCTGTCATTCAACATGGACATAGGTAGGAATGGTTCATGTAGGGAGATAATTTTTTCCTACTTCAGCTTGCTTCATATTTCCAGAGCAGTTAGGAATAACGAACAGTGAATTCATTAGCAAACTACCCACTGACTCTGTATTACATATCAGTAGTAAACCCTAATGCTGAGGTGAAACCAGAATGTCTGATCTAGGTGAAAGGTAAACTTGGTTACTCTTTCAGTCAGTCAGTAAGCTCAGACAGACATTCTGGTCCCAGGCTATATGAGGCTTGGAGGGATTAACTTGCACAGTAAGAAGTGCGTGATAACCCTAAATCTCCACGATTGTAACTGACACTGCTTCACATTCCATACCAGGATTCAAACTCCTACCAGATTCCCCCACCTAATCACCCAGTCCCTCTTCTCAAAATTCCAGGTGCTAACAGAATAAAATATTCAACTGAATAAAGGGATGGTAACTAGTAACATACTGAATGGGCAAGCCTGGTGTCTCAGCTGGTCACTGACCAGCGACCTTCCTTTCCAAGGGAAGTAGGAGCGTTTGTGTCTGTGAGCACTGGACACCATACAGCTTCACTGAGAAGGAATCAGAGTTCTTATTTCGTAGTAATGAATTATTATATAAATACTGAAAGTCATCTGCTTATGTTGTAATTTCCCCAAAGGTTTCTCCAGATAAACCGATAGTTTAAGTAAACATTTCCACAGAAACTAGGTTTTTCAACTCTAGGCCTCTGCATGCCTTCCTGAATGACTTTAATTCACTAAAAGAAATCAAACATAGCAAAATACTTAAGTAAAAAATACCACTGTGTTTGCATTGTAATATTAATATATCATTAAGCACAATAAGCATAATCGTAGGATAGAATAGAATGACAATAAAAGAATGCTGAAGAATTCTGTGGACTTCTGCTATAGTTAACATCATGGATTAGTAACTGTTCTAAAACATGCTTAAATTTGAGATTACAGAACTAAATGTACAGAAAATAAACATTTCAAGTATAGCGGTTTGAAATACAGTTAAACTGAGCTTGTGACCACACATTGAAACATGGACATTAACATGAAACAAAAGGAAATTTTTTTTTTTTTTTTGTAGCATTTAGTACCACCCATTTTGTGTTTTTCACTAGAGTTTAAATTGTACTGAGACATAATTACTGTGTAAATGCATATTTAAGCTGAATTAACTTTGGGACAAGCTTTGGCTAAGAAATCTTCAAGCTTGAGATAAATTGAGCATATGAGTGCTTACTGCAGTGCAAAGAAATTCGTCATTTTGTTTGACTAAATGTCAATTCTTTTTGAAGGATTGGAATGGTTTTAAGTTGAAGTCGTAAAATTATGAGAGAGTGATTAAAAGATTTGCTGTCATCAAAATTTAGAGAAATATTTTAAGTTGAGGAATATATCTTCAGGCCAATGAACAGGGAAATGGTTGGATACTTCTCCATTCAAGTACAGTTAGTATTTATGAATTATTAATTCAATCAATTCATTTGTTGTGTATTAATTTGAAGAATTATGTGGAAACACACACATTTCTTACTTCCCATGATGCGAAGGCCACTGAAGAGTGTGTACTTGTCAAGGAAAATACTTCAGCAAGGAACAAAGCCCATGGAAACTTTTCTAGTTCAAGACCACAAATAAAGAAATGGAGGAGCTGAGAGAAGACCCTAGTACCTGTCCCCTTGAATAATATTAAGCTTTCCTTTTACCCCCTTTTTCACCCTTCAGCAGAGTAATTCTACCTTGAGACCTCATAGATTATGTGATTTCTCTCTACTCTTGCGGCCCAGGTCATCGAGAAGATGGACGAGGCAGCTCCAAAAAAGGGCTAATGGCACCAACCACTGCACCTTCATGTGCACAGAAACCCCAGTGTTCAGCAATTCAGACAGTTAAAGCAGTCTTTTTTTCTTACTGAATTATCAAATTTGCTATTGTTGCTTTGTGATCTTTAATTTGGAATAGAGCCTCAATGTCTTATTCTCTTTGGTAGAAAATGATTCAATGTCTTATGTGTTGCTCCGTGGAGTGGGAAACCCTTCACGCAATCCTGCAGCCAAAAGGCCGACAGCGAGCGAGCACCAGGAGCCCGCGATGCTGGGAAGGAGGGAGGGCGGCCCGTGTGCTGGACCAGGCACATCAGCATCTTTTCCAAGCTGAGATCAGGGCTTCTTCCTCCTGCACGGAGAGTTGTCAGCCTGTTTCTGTGGTGATCTCCAAGACACTGAGGGATTTGCTGTGGTTATATAACATGTTCCAAAAAAAAAAATCAGCTTAACTACCAGGATCTATGAACACTGTCAGTATTTTTGAGTGTATCCTGGACATCATGACAGCCAAAGGGTTTTGTCTGCTTAATGGTGTGGGTATGTAAATAGAGAGAGAGGAAGGCGATCTCTCTGAGGTAGGCTTTCACCAGGCATACATGTCATCTGGTGACTGCTGCCTCTGGGCTTATCAACTGTAACTTGTCCTGCTGAAGGCTCTGCTACAAATCTGCATGGAGATTTTTTTGGCGAGTGCAGCTCATGCACGTTTTCTCTGATGGATATGAACCATGAAGTGCGTAATCCCCGGGTACTCCCTTTGACCTGGTGCTCTCCTTCTTTTTTGCTTGCTGGATCCACAGAGTTACACACCAATCACATTGGTTACATTCCAGCATTCTCCCTATACCTTTGTCAGATGATTATTTCCTTCCTTTCTCTTCCCTTCACTTTACCAATACTTGTAATTTGATTGTAGTTTGCACTGTATTTGGGGCAGGTACTTTTTTTAAACCACGCTCTCCTTCCTCCACCTCCCTCCCTGCACACACACACCATCTGCCATTCCTGGGTGTATTTGGTTTCATGAAAACGTCAACTTTCTTTTTAAGCAGACGGGCCTCTCTGATTCAGGTGGATACTGCTCTGAATTAAATGCCAGGGAGGGAAAGCGTGCTGTGCAGCCATGGGGATGTGGCAGCGTCCTGCCATGTGGCAATACATGCCACACCAACCAATGCTACCGAAGTGGACACTTTGCAAAGCCTTCATGTCTCCTGTTGGTAGCTCCCTGTTTCCCTGGTCCTAGTGGTGACAGAGGAAAAGCTCAGAAAGTTCAAACCATTCATAGTTGTCATGATCTAAATTGTCAGCTAAATGCTTGGATTTTGGCTGTCTTTGAGGCCTTTCACCTCTAAAGTGCTTGGTTGTTCTGCATGTCGCCCTGAGAAAGTCTGCCTGCATGCGTGAAATAAAGGGCTTGTTTTATATTAAAATGCAAATTCATCAGTGGTCATCATGGCATACACTTCACACTAAATGAACAGTGTAGCATGTTACTATTTTTAGCTGTAGTTAGAACTTCTTAACAGGGATCTACTCCTATCAGACTATTAATGGGTGTTCCTAAATTGAATGACGAGTCCTTTGGAAGAGAATGAAGCAAGATCTGAGAGGAAATACAGATGGGCAGATGAGACAGGCATGTTTTCTTAAAATACAAAGACCTCCCAAGTTCCCTCTGAATGTGTCACTGGGTCAGATAGCCCACAGCCTCACTAAATACAGCTGCTCTTGTGTTCTTACTTTCTTAACAGATGTTGTATAGTAATTGTATTTCTGCTCCTTCTTCCTTACAGGTACATTTAAGCACAGCTTCAGCACTCTTTTACCAAAACTGAGGACCATTGTTGACAATAGCACTGTGCGGCTGCCGTGGTGTGCCGTCATAATTTAACTTTCTAAATAACCAAGTTTTGTACATTTAATTGAATAATCTTTTCCCTAGTTGCCTAAGGTAAATATGTTGTATCTCTGACACAAAAGGGCAATAAATACAGGGCCAGAAAATCGTTTGGTACTCCACATCACCTGCATTAAACATACAGTCTTAAATTAGTCTCTAGGCAGCCTCCCTAGGTGGTGGAAGGATAGCTGTTCTAAAGGACAATTTATCCCACATTAAAATTGTTCTCTCTAAGTCAGGTGAGTCAAGTTGCCCTTTCCATCCAGAAGTGAGCAAGTCCGAGTGAGTGGTTTTGACTGATGGTTTAATCCATAGATGGCTAAAGTAAGACAGAATGGATCTGCTTATGGAAAGGAGTGAAATTCATAAGAGTATGCAATTGAATCCTTGAACACCTCTTTCTGGGCAAATGTTGACCCTTGATAGTGACTGGGGAACTGTTTTGCCAATCGACGGGGTTAACACAAAGGACACAGACACCAAGCTAAAGAAATGGGCTTATTTTACTTTAGTTTAAAGCAGCAGAAAGAATAAGCAAGGTAACGCACCTCGTCATTACTGCATAAAGCTAGCTATAGTGATTAAGAAAGATCCATCACCAGTTGCCCTCCTACTTTACCATCCCCCCGCCCTGTGCACCAGCTGGGGAGCCCCGTCCCAGCGAAGGGTCGCAGAGCCTTTCCCGGCAGCTGGGAAGTCCCACGCAGGGCGTCTGCTCGTAGGGGAGGTCTGCGTCTGTGCTGAGAGGGGGCCTGGCTTTTGTACAGTTTAACTAACAAGTCTAAACAAAACGCACGGGAGATAGCTGGTAGATTGATATGCCTCAGTCAGGCATGTCCGGATCTGGCCAGGATCCGGGCACGTCTGAGGAGTTTCTGTTTTTCTTTACATTTGGGATTTATAGTTACTTCCTATTGTTTACTTATAGTTCCCAGGGATTGTTCCCAGGGTTGCAGCATTTTCATGCTGGTAAGATGCTGGTTGCTTCATTCTGATGATAAGATGCTGATTGCTGGTCGGGGAATTCACTCAGAAGTCAACCTTGGTTTGAGGCCTATTGTTTGGGCCTTTTCTGTTTCAGGAACCAGTAAAAAAAGGAAAGTCCCACTGGCATCACTTCAGCATGGAAACAGAACCTCCTCCTCCTCCACTGCTGGGCGCAGGGGTGCATGGCAGTGGTCGGAGCTGTGGGCAGCAAGCAGCTCACCCAAGGTGAGGAAGAGCTGAGTGCCAGTGTTGAAATGCAGATGAGCAGGGAAGCGTGAGAGAGGCTTTCCACCCCTCGCAGGCCGCAGCCAAATGTCTTTCCCCTCCCCTAGGCTGCCCTGTCAAACTTACTGTTGCCTTTTTCCTCTGTACCCCACACACTATGATTTTTGTACACAGAAAAATGACCATTGCCTAAACTTCCTTGTGTTTTTCACTGGGCTTGCCTGCTCTAACCAAAATGAGCACCATGAGCAGGGGGAGATGCTAATTTTCCATGGAAACGAGTGGAAAATGAAGTTGGGTTCAAAATAATCTCTCCACATACACTTGCAGCATCTTAGTGCCTGTTGTGTTTGTTTTAGAGATCGGAAACCAGGCACAGCATGCTCAAATGACATGCTTGGTGTCATGCAGTATTAATAGCAGGAAGCTGAGGACTTGAATCTATGCCTGTTGTCTTAGTCACAGCTTCTTCTTAGTAATTTTGTGGGTTTTGTTTGAATTTTTTAAACATTAGTGGTTTTTTTCTTTGCAGTATTGCTTCAGCCTATGTTGTGGTTTTTCATGTGAATGATATGCACACATCCATGAATAATAAAATTACTCATCGTTTCATAAGTAACTAGATCAGGTATTGAAACAGGGGGATGGAATAGGATTTAGGGAAATCAGGAATTTATCAGTTGCTGTTTTTTATCATGAAGCAGAAAACGAAGTTTTTTCAACGATGTCATCCTTTCTGGACTGGAAAATATTTCTTTGAGTGTACGCAAACTGGATGTGTTTGCCCATAAAGGCAAAATCTCCATGCATAAATCCCTCACATGGCCAAAGAGTACTTTGCTAATACGGAGTACGTGTGCTAGCTGGGCAGGTTCCTTCCACGCCAGCGCTGCTGTGTTGGTGTCAAAAGGTTCGTACTCATGTTCAGGCAGCGAAAAAGTCATCCCTCTTAACTCATATGCTGTGTTGGAAAATGCACCTACCCCGTGCAGGCCGGGCCTTAGCTTTATACAGAGACTGCATTTTGGAGCAGCTTTCCCCAGATGCTGCTCGCTCTGGTGCTGCAGCTGCTTTCTAAGTGGTTTCAGCTTCAACTAATGATAGTCGTGA
This sequence comes from Tyto alba, assembly GCF_018691265.1. Taxonomy (NCBI): domain Eukaryota; kingdom Metazoa; phylum Chordata; class Aves; order Strigiformes; family Tytonidae; genus Tyto; species Tyto alba. Next base: position 43,703,677 of record NW_024881330.1, read on the forward strand.
AAGCAAGAGGTAGTTCTTCCTACAAACTGATGTTGAACACTAAATTGGTCCTGAGTAGTTATTTATATAACAGGGTTTTTTTCATATGGCATGCTTTAACAAAGCACAGAACAATGATACAGAGGAAAAGCAGATAGTGTTTCATTTATGTTGTACCTTTGTCACTACTTTGGAGGATAAAAGCAGTGGTGCTGTATGTCCAACACTGCAAACAACTTTCACAGCTTGTTAAATGCTGAAAAGAAGCTTGAGAGTTTAATCATTTACAAAAGCTGTTGGGTTTATAGCAGATAAAATATTTCCTGCTACAGAACACATTGAAAATGCTCATTTTCATAATATGATAATTCAGAACCAATAAGTTGCAGCTCCATCTTTTGATGTTATTACAGTGATGCTGAACTTTCACTGCTAACACAAACCTTTGTCACTAACTCAACTCCAGGGCACTGTCCTTGGTTTTTGCGTGATGGCATTGCCTTTCCACTCATAGATATAAGGTCTGTGTGTGCACGATAACCAGTGGAGGAAGTTGCAGGCTTTAACCAATCTTTTGGGTTTGTTTTGTTTTGTTTTGTTTTTTTTTCACAAAAAGGGAAATGAATACCAATTAAATATATAAAAGCTTAATTTCAGTTGTGCAGATTACTTAAGTGCAAAGACAAAGTGAGTTGTAATTAGGCACTTGAAAATAAGCACAATGTTTATGCCAGGGCCATTAACTCAGAGGTACTAGGTAACAGTTGCAGTGATTGGAGAAGAAAAATCCATGATTATGTGCACTGAGAAGTCTCAACTGACCAGATTCTGAAGTGGCATTTGCTTTTATTCGTATTGGTAATAATCATCTGCTAAAAATGACTTGTTTTCATTTTGTGTGTGGTCAAAACTCATTACACTGTAGCTTTTTGACACTACTGCTGACTTTTCTTAGAGCTGGAGAATCTGGAAGATTCTCTGTGTTTGAGCTGCTTCCCTCTGATTTAGGTTGTTCAGATTGTGGAAAACATAGGCATGATTCGTGCCAAAATAAAATACGGTGTGATAAATGTAATTATTGTACCCTGTGTGGGTCTGAAATGATGTGTGATCACTATAACCTGTATAATAATTGTGATGAATGTTGGAATCAAATCGAGAATATGCAAGAATAAAATATAGATGAGTGTGCTTCTTGCTCGGAACAATGTAACCACTTCTTAGAAACTCCGCCTTGAGCTGATGCAACCTCTGCTGAGAACAGCCCGCTGAAAGACAAAATCCCGCCACTTCCAAAAGATCCAATAGTACAACAGCGCGCCAAGAGGCAGAGACCTCCAGACTTTCAAAGGACCCAACAAGGGACGGACATGTACCCCAGCAACTCGAATGATCCAACGGAGGAAGAGCAGGACGACTGTCTGGTAAATGGGGATTGGTCAAGACGCAGGTACAGGAGTATAAAAGGCACTGCTGTTAGAACTCGGGGTGCGTGTGGCAGAGCTGAGACTCCCCACGCGCCCAGCGCTGCTTTGCTTATTGCTTCTCACCCTAAGTTGATTGAACCCAAATAAAATTGTATGCTTGTTATGAGATTGGACTTCAGTCAATTATAACAAGATGTTTGATAGAGTTGGTGCAGGATGAGTGTTCAGGCAACTGTTTCTCCTCCAATTACACTGATTTCGTTATTTTCTTGCTCACTTAAGACTGATTATTTTATCTCCTGCCATTATCACAGAACAGCTTTTTCTCTGACTGAATCTTGTTATTGATCCAACTTGAAAGAATAATTTTGATAGTCTATGTATTTTGTATAATCTTTCTTTGACTGAAGTTAGGAATGTTAATCCATGTGTCATTTCAAGATTGCATTGAAAGTGTTTCTCTCCACCTATATCCTTATCCCTATGTAACCTTAATGATGTGTAGCTACTACACTGCAGCAACTCTCTCTCCTACTTTTCCAGTTGACTAATAGCCCCGTGCCCCAAACTGCGGATGTCCCCAGGTGCCAGGGAGGTCAGCAAAAGTGGCCGGGCACACAGCATGCCATAGGAAATGTTTCACAGCTCAGAGGGAGAAACCGTTCTGGGAGCAAGTCAGGACACTTTGTTTCCTATGAATTCATATTTTTAGGCAAAGCTTCTGTATCCATTATTGTCAGCTTTTTCTTCTACCTGACTCCCTGTTAGTGTAAAATTTGTACAAACTTTAGCATCATTTGAGTCTCAACTTCTCTTTCAGTCTGGTTGGAATCAGATGACAGATTTTAAGATAAGCAGGTAGGAAATGCCAGGGCATGCACCATACGCCATGATCACACAAGCTTTGCTTCCAAACTGAGCTAAAAATGACTGCTGAAGGATAATGAGACATAATTACAAATCTGAGTGAGAGCTGTCTGCACTGTTTCACTATGAAGGTGGTTACTGCTAATGCACGACTATTTGTCTATAATGTGGATACTATTAACAGGAAACTTCCTGTAGCAAACTACAGCTAAACTATGCATTCACTGAGAATTCCGATGAGTGTGTTTTTCGATTGTTCAATATAATCTACCATCAAGGTAATTTGGCTTTTTTTCTGCAAGTCATTGTCGTGGTTTGGGCCTGGTTGGCAGCCAACCACAACGCAACAGCTCTCTCTCCCTTCTCCTCCAGCAATGGGAAGGGGCAGAGAGCCAGGCTTGGGGTTCGAGATAGGACTGGGATGGGGGAAAATTCCCCTTTATGATCACGAGCAAAAGGCAGACTCGTTAGGAGAGGAAAAAAAGAACAGACATTTATTACAGACACTAACAACACATAACAGAGTAGGATAGTAGAAGCATTGCCACATCTTGAGAACACCTTCCCCCCACCCCTCCCTTCTCCCCGGGCTCAGCTCTGCTCCCAATATCTCTACGTCCTCCCCCAGTGGCTCAGGGGCAGGGAATGGGGGGTGCAGGCAGGGATGCCACTTCAGTGAGGGGAGTGTCCGAAACTTGTTCCTCCTGCTCCATCGTGGTCCCCCCCTCTCACAGGAGACAGTCCTCCACAAACTTTCTCCAACATGAGCTCCTCCCATGGGCCGCAGCGTTCCCCACACTGCTCCATCATGGGTCACTAACTACCTCCGACTGGATTCCCTCCCACGGCTGCAGCCCTTCCCGAGCTGCTCCAGTGTGGGACTCCCCCGCATGCTGCAATCCTCCCAGCACTGAATTACAGCAGCGGGGCTGCCTTTTCCCATGAGACCCCGGCCTTCTTCGGGCACAGCACCTTGATTATACCAAGCAGAAGCCACAGGCCATAAATCAGTGTCTGCTCCACCGTAGATCTCCATGGGTGGCGGGGGGGGCCACCCTGCCGTCTCACCACAGGATACAGGGGGGTCTCTGCTCCGGCACACCTCCCCCCTCCTTTCTTCCTCCGTTCCTCCACTGACCTTGGTGTTCATGCAGCTGCAGCAACTCCTCCTCACAAGTCTGACTGCCCGTCACCACATTCCTTCTTAAATACGTTATCGCAGAGGCGCAGCTGATGGGCTCAATTTCCCAAACAGAAGTGGAGCTGACGTGGAGCTGGGGGAGCTTCAAGAAGCTTCTCACAGGGGGCTGCCCCGATAGCCCCCTCCCCTGCCACCAAAAAACTCCACCACTCATTCAACCCAGGACAGTCATTAGCATAATAAATTGCTTAATATGCATCTTTTATTGTGAACTAATTCATCCTTTGAGGGGAAAAAAAAGGCAATCACTAGTGTGAAATCCTAATTTAAAATATGCTTGGGAGCATATTTGGCAAGATAATGCTGATGAAAGTGAGAATTTGAAATCCAGCTAAACCAAAAATCATTTGCTTAGCTGTAGCATTTACAATAAATAAGCATATTCCTTATAAACTGCCTTGTTACATTGTTCAAGTAATGAACAGATTCATTTTTCAGGTTCAATATCATGACCTCGTGGCACTTGTTGAACTGTTTTTCTCATACGTCTTTGTCTTGTCCGTCTGCATAAATCTGATCTTAAACGAGAGGAGCAGTGAGGCTGTGACTTTGCATACGGCCTCTGTTCTGCTGGGCAGTTCCGTCATCTTTATCAAATATACTCATACCAATTAAAAGTAAGCAACAGCGGTAAGACTGAACCAATATTTGATCACCCCTACAATTGGCAGTGCATTACTGTAACTAATAAGAAGCCTTTCCTCCTCTGTTAATCATACCTTCCGCCTTCAAAAGCTCAGCTGAGCAGCACTATCTAATGGAATACGTAATAACTCAATCACAGGGAGAGAGCTATCTCCTCAGCTGCTCTGCAGCATCTGTCACTACGTTTGTTTGATATTTGAAAATGTAAGAATACATTATAAGTGGTTGAGATATCTCATGAAAGAAATCATCATGTACAAAGCTGTTAGAGCTTGTAAATAGAAGTTTCTTCTAAAGTGATCCCTGTCCTGCATTCCCTACCGAAGAGGGAATTAACATGTGTGGAAAGGCTATTTTAGCTCTTCAATTGAATGCTTCTTCCTGGGGGATTGTTCGTAATTCCGCACCCAAAGACACTCTCTTCTAGAAGAGGACAAAAAATATTTCGATGCACCAGAGAAAACTGTTCTTCATCCATTCTTATTTTTAAAAAAATTCTGCACAAAATCTTGCTTTTTACTTAACTCTTCAGCAGTAATTTCTGTCACATAATAACCATCTCATTACCCCATCACATACCTAAAAAGCCCATGAAACTCCAGTGCTTCAAGTTCCAGTTCATGCCACCTTTTCAAGTATAAAAAGGTGTGTGCTTCCTGATGTGTCTGCTTTTGAAAATATATCAAAACACAGGTCATATGCCCAGGACAATTAGCAGTTTCTCATCCTGCCAGGCCTAATACTGTATAAAGAAACACTACGCACACTGCAGACTGCACCAGGTACTTTTAACGCTATTCACATTCCTCTCCAGATGTCTGGGCGCTATGAAATAATAAACCTTTTATTTCTTTTGTCTTCCAAGAGGAAGAAAAGTCCTCTTTATTAATAGCTTTCTTTTAAACAAAAAGTTCTTTAAAAATGTTACCTGCATAGATAACAATCTCTCATTTGAAATACAAAAAAAAAAAAAAAAAAAAGGCTACTTTTCCTTCTAATACTCCCTTCCAAATTCCCCCCAAAAGCAGCAGAAAGGGTTTCAATAAAAATATTACCTTTCCACTGGTATATCAATCCGCCTATCTCTGCTTCCTTTCACTGGGAACACAAAAACACTAATCAGAGCCAGAATAAGCGTTTTTAGGCCCACAGCGAAAACTTCTCACAGAAAGCACCTACATGGACGATCGTCGCTGTGCAGCACTGTTTCCTCCAAACTACCATGCTGCACATGGCAATCCCTGTCTAGCTGCTTCCTTTCACTGGGAACACACAAATCTTCAGCAGAGCCAGAATAGCACTTTTAGGCCCACAGCAAAAACTTCTCACCGAAAGAATGGAATGCTGGATAGACGATGGTGAAATGGGCAGATGACTGCTTTCGCAGAGTGATGGAGAGATGACTGGGTGGAGGGTGCAGGAATGAATGGTCCAGAAATGTGGAAAGAGGGATGATGAGGTGGATGGATGGATGGATGGATGGATGGATGGATGGATGGATGGATGGATGGATGGATGGATGGATGGATGGATGGATGGATGGATGGATGGATGGATGGATGGATGGATGGATGGATGGATGGATGGATGGACAGACAGACAGACACATGAATGACTAGAGAATTTGGTGGAGGGATGAATGGGTTGATAAATACATGGATGACTGGACAGAATGTTGTGCTGGGATCTGGCCTTCTTAATGGTTGGTTGGCTGGCTGAATGCGTTGCCTCAGGGGTGGAAGATTGTTCATGCAAAATGTATGGTGAAGGGATGTTGGCCTGCGTGGATGAGTGGAGAAAGAGCCGGAGAGATGGATGTGTGATTTGATGGTTGGTTGGATTGGTTGAAGGCTGGGTGACTTGGTGACTGGCTGGATTGATGGATGGTTGGACAGATGGACGGATGGATGGTTGGACAGATGGATGGGTGGATGGACGGAGGGATGGATGGATGGATGTTTATCTCCTGCTTTGTCACCTCTCTATTACAGCTCCAGCCGAGCCAGAGGAACCACCATTGCAGCCAACCCTGGGTGAGCTCAAGGCCTCCCACGTCCCCCCTGAGTCCGTGGAGCTGGAGTGGAGCATCCCCAAGGGCACCTTTGACTCCTTCACGGTGCAGTACCGGGATGCCCAAGGCCAGCCGCAGGTGCTGCCCGTGGATGGGGGTTCCCGCACGGTGACCGTGCCGGGGCTGTCCCCGTCGCGCCGCTACAAGTTCAACCTGTACGGGGCGTGGGGTCGGAAACGTCTGGGCCCCGTCTCCACTGACGCCGTCACAGGTGAGGGGGCACCTGCAGGTCCCATCCCATCCCCGTCCCCTTTGGGCTCTGGGTTTGGGTCACGGCAGGAGCTGGGACCGGGCCTGTGCTGGTGCTTGGGACGGTTGTGAAATGGGTTCCTCTTGTGTGCTGAGTGGGGGCTGGCCAGATGTTTGCGTGGGAGCGTTTGGAGGATTGGAAGGACAGATTGGTGGCAGGAGGGTTTGATCAAGGGACTCTTTGGTTGAACGAATGGAGCTGCGGATGGATGGGCAGAGGTTTGACTGGTTGGCTGGCTCAGTGGGTGGATGGATGGAGGGAAGCGGATGGATGGAGTGTTTCTTGAAGGGTCTGGGGGCGGATTTTGGGGTCTCCCAACGGGAGGTTTTGGGGGTTCGGGGGAGGTGTCAGGGTCTGGCAGGGGGGTGGGGGGCCGTTTTGGGGTGGTGTCGTCGTGTCCCCCCCCCCCCCCAACCTCACCGCGCCCCCCATGCGCATGCGCAGGACGGGCCCGCGCTGGAGCGCGAGGTGCAGCAGCCCCATGCGCCAGGCCCTGCCCCTCGGCCCCGCCTCCCGCGCCTCGCCCCGCCCCCAGCCCCGCCAGCACCAGCGCGGCCGCCATCGCTGGGAGGGGGGGTGGGTGTGTGCACCCCGGAGGAGCCCCTATATTGGGGGGGCACCCCAAGCCCCGCCCCAATGAAGCCACGTCCCCCCCGGGGTGGGTGTTGGGGCTCACCAGGCGGGCGAAGGGCCCGGGGCGCAGGAGCAGGTGGGTGCTGCTCTGGTACCTGCGGATCTCCTGCAGCACCCGCTGGCTGGGGCGAAGCCCTCGGGACATGGGGGACAGGGACAGGGTCAGGGGGATGGGGAGGGGAAATGGGGGGACAGGGACAGGGTCAGGGGGGATGGGGAGGGGAAATGGGGGGACAGGGACAGGGTCAGGGGGGATGGGAGGGGAAATGGGGGGACATGGGTGGACAGGGACAGTGTTGGGGGGAGGGGGAGGACATGGGGGGACAGGGACAGCTTCGGGGGGGGCGGGGGGGATGGAGGGGGGACGGGGGGGACAGGGGGAGACAGGGACAGCGTCGGGGGGGACAGGGGGGACATGGGGGAACAGGGACAGCATTGGGGGGTGACAGGGCGGGTGGGACGGGGGGGGACAGGGACAGTGTTGGGGGGGTCACAACAGTGGGACATGGAGGGGGACAGGTGTGACAGGGACAGTGTTGGGGGGGACACCAATGGGGTATGGGGGGGGGACAGGGACAGCGTCAGTGGGGCTGGCACTGGGGGAGGGCTATGACAGGGGGTGACACCAAGGGGACACGGAGGGGGGGGGCAGGGGGGACTCAGGGCACAGGGCCGGGGGATCTCTAGGTCTCAGCGTGAGGGGACGCGGCTGGGAGGGATCTATAGGGGCTGCATGGGGGATACAGAGGGATCTGTAGGGGCTGGGGGGGGAGGACGGGGGAACCTATAGGGTCTGGGAGGGATCCATAGGGCCAGGGAGGATGACAGGGGGAACTATAGGATCCAAAGAGATCTATATGGCCCAGGGCAGGGAATAACAGAGGGATCCATCCAGTCCAGGGTTGGGGGGAGGCAGGGATCCATAGGGTCCCTCTCCCCGGGAGTTCTATAGGGGCTGGGAGAGATCTATAGGGTCTGGAGGGGGTGGTGGGATCAACGGGGCCCGGGGGAATCTATAGGGGCTGGGTTTGGGGAAAGAGAGAGAACTATAAGGTCGGGGGGGGAACCTACAGGGTCCAGGGTGGAAAGGGAGGGACCTATAGGGTCTGGGAGGGACCTATAGGGTTTGGGGGAGTCTATAGGATGCAGGGTGGTAGGGAGGGACCCATAGGGTGTAGGAGGGATCTATAGGGCTGGGGATCGGGGAATTTATAGGGTTGGGGGGATCTATAGGGGGAGGGATCTATAGGGTGTGTGGAGATCTATAGGGTCTGGTGGTAGGGAGTGATCCATTGGGTCCAAGAGGGGTCTATAAGGCCGTGGAGGGGGGTCAGGGAAGGGTCTGTAGTGTCCAGGGGGGATTTAGAGAGGGATGTATAAGGTCCAGGGGGGGGTCTATAGGGCCCGGAGGGTGGGGGGGGTTAGGGAAGGATCTATAGGGTCCAGAGGGAGTCTATAGGGCGGGGGGGTGTGATCAGGGAAGGTTCTATAGGGCTGGGGTGGGTGGGCGGTCAGGGAAGGGTTTATTGGCCGGGTGGGGGGGCGGTTCTATAGGGCCGGGGGGGGTGGTCAGGAAAGGGTCTATAGGGTCGGGGGGGGCTCTATAGGGCTGGGGGGGATGTCAGGGAAGGGTCTATAGGGTCAGGGGGGTTCTATAGGGGTTGGGGGGGTTCTATAGGGCCGGGGAGGGGGTCAGGGAAGGATCAGGGCGATCTACAGGGGGGTTCCATAGGGGGGGTCCCAACCCCTCCCCTTCCACTCACGACGGGGCCGGCGGGCCGGGGTCGGGGCCGGAGGCGGGGCCGGAGGCGGGGTCTCGGGGACGCGGCGGCGCCGGGGCGCGGCGGGCTTGGAGCGGGGCATGGCGAGGCTCCACCCACCTTGGGGGGGAGGGGTGGGGAGAATGAGGGGTCCGGCCCGCGGTGCCCCCCTCCCAACCGCCCCTAAGCCCCCCCCCCCCCAGCCTACGTCACTCCCCACCGCTCCCCCTTCCTGCCCCCTCTATGACATCCCCGCGCCGTGACGTCACGGCCGAGCCCCCCCCCCGAGCCTCCCCCTAAACCTGTCGCTGCCGCTCGGATGGATTCAAACTTCCCGGCCCCTGACGCCACTTCCGCCCGCCGCTCCCACGGCCCGACCAATAGGCGGCCGCTCGGCCGTTCTGCGCTGTCGGAGGCCGCGTCTCGATGGTGACTCGGCGGCCGCGGAGCGGGAAGAGACAGAGGGGACATTAGCATAAATTTGCATATCCGCGCCCCCACCACGGTGAGCGCTGGCTCAGCGTTTCCCGGGGGAAGGGGGGAGGCACTTGTTCCCAGTATGACCCCAGTTACACCCAACATGCTCCCAGTCATTACCAGTGTGATTCCCCAGCCGCATCTGTTTGCCCCCGCTGTGGTCCCACTTGCTCCCAGTACGATCCCAGTCACCTCCTGAATGGACTCACTCTTCCCCAGTCACTCCCAGTTGCTCCCAGCATGGTCCTGCTCACTCCCAGTTGCTCCCGGTGTGACCCCAGTTGCTCTCAGTCACCCCTAGCGTGCTTCCAGTCACTCCTACTTGCCCCCAGTGTGACCCCAGTTGCTCCCAGTCACTCCCAGTACGATCCTGGCAGCCAGCAGTGTGCTCCCAGCTCCTCCCACTGTATCCCAGTTGCCCCCAGTGTGCTCCTAGTCGCTCCCAGTTCCCTCAGTGTGATCCCAGTTCCCCCCAGTCTGGTTCCATGTAATTCCAGTTGCTCCCAGCATGAGCCCAGCTGCTCCCAGTGTGACCACAGTTGCCCCCAGCATAGTCCCAGTTGCTCCCAATATGATTCCAGTTACACCTAACATGCTCCTAAGCACTTCCACTCACTCCCAGTATGATTTCAGTTGCCCCAGCATGATCTCAGTTGCCCATAGCGCAGTTCCAGTTGCTCCTAGTATATCCCAGTTGCCCCAGCATGCCCCCCAATCACTCCCAGTTGCTCCCAGAATGGTCCCAGCTACTTCCAGTATGATTCCAGTTGCTCCCAGTATGATCCCAGTTGCTCCCAGAGTAGTTCCAGTTGCTCCCAGTACATACCAGTCACCCCCAGCATGCTCCCAGCCATTTCCAGTCCCTCCCAGTTGTCCCCAATATGATTCCCGTTGCTCCCAATATGATCCCAGCTGCCCCCAGCGTGCTCCCAGTCCCTCACAGTATGACTTCAGTTGTTTCAAGTATGACCCCAGTTGCCCACAGCATAGTCCCAGTCACAACCAGTATGATCTCAGTTACACCCAACATGCTCCTAATCATTCCCAGTTTCTCCCAGTCACCCCCAGTATGATCCCAGTCACTCCTAGGTTGACCCTTGTATATTCACAGTATGATCCCAGTTTCCCCCAGCATACTCCCAATCCCTCCCAGTATGATCCCACTTCCAGCATGATCCCAGTCACTCCCAGTATGGTCCCAGCTGCCTCCAACATGCTCCCAGTCACTCCCAGTCACTCCCATTTGCCCCTACCATCACCACAGTTGCTCCCAGTCACACCCAACATGGTTCCAGTCACTCCCAGTATGATTCAAGTCACTCTCAGTATGATTCAAGTCACTCCCAGTATGATCCCAGTTGCCCATAGCGTAGTTCCAGTTGCTCCCAGTATATCCCAGTTGCCCTCAGCATGCCCTCAAACACTCCCAGTTACTCCTAGCATGCTCCCAGTCATTCCCAGTCCCTCTAAATATTACTCCAGTTGCTCCCAGTATGATCTCAGTTGCCCACACCAGTTCCAGTTGCCCCCAGTGTGCTCCTAGTCACTCCCAGTCACTCCCAATATGATCCCAGTCACTCCCGGTATGGTTCCAGTCACTTCCAGTTGACCCTAGCATGAGCCCAGCTGCTCCCCGTGTGATCCCAGTTGCCCCCAGCATGCTCCTAATCACTCCCAGTTGCCCCCAGCATGCTTCCTGTCAACCCACTATGATCCCAGTTGCCCCCAGAGTGAGCCTAGTCACTCCCAGTTGCCCCCAGCACGGTCCCAGTTGTTCCCACTATATCCCAGTTGCCTCCAACATGACCTCAGTCACTCCCATTACTTACCAGTACGATTCTCATTGCTCTCAGTATGATCCCAATTGCCTGTAATGTAGTTCCAGTTGCTCCCAGTATATCCCAGTTGCCCTCAGCATGTTCCAAATCACTCCCAGTCGTTCCCAGTTGCCCCCACCATGACCCCAGATGCTCACAGCATAGTCCCAGTCACTCCCAGTATGATCCCAGTCACCCCCAGTTGCTCCCAGCATGAGCCCAGCTGCTCCCAGTATGATCCCATTTGCTCTCAGCGTGGTCCCAGTTGCTTCCATCCCTACCAGTATGATTCCAGTTGCTCCCAGTATGACCTCAGTTGCCCACAGTATAGTCCCAGTTGCTCCCAGTGTGATCCCAGTCTCACCCAACATGTTCCTAATCACTCCCAGTTGCTCCCAGTCACCTCCAGTACGATCCCAGTCACTCCTATTATATCCCCTGTATATTCCCAATATGATCCCAGTTGCCCTCAGTGTATTCCCAGTTTCTCTCAGTGTGATCCCAATATGCCCCCCAGCACATTCCCAGTTGCTTCCAGTTGCCCCCAGCATGCTGCCAGTTGCCCCCAACATGCTCCCAGTCACTCCCAGTATGATCCCAGTCACCCACTGGGTACTTCCCAGTATATCCCAGTTGCCCCCAGCATGTTCCCACTCACTCCCAGTCACCCTCAGGGTGATCCCACTTTCTCCCAGTCACTCCCGTTCACCCGCAGTGTGCTCCCGGTATGATCCCAGGGGCTCCCAGTATGATCCCAGTTACCCCCAGCATGGTCCCAGTTCCTCCCAGTGTGCTCCCAGTGGCTCCCAGTATGAACTCAGTTGCCCACAGCATAGTTCCAGTTTCTCCCAGTATATCCCAGTCTCCCCCAGCACGGTCACAGGCACCTCCAGTCACTCCCAGTTGCTTCCAGTTTGGTCCACACTGCTCCCAGTTCCTCCCAGTCTGATACCAGTTGCTCCTAGTGCGCCCCCAGCACACTCCCAGTCACTCCCAGTTGCCCCCCAGCATGATCTCACTTCCCCCCAGTATGGTCCAAGTCACTTCCAGTGTGGTACTACTTGCTCCCAGTAACTCCCAGTTGCACCAGCATGGTCCCAGTTACCCCCCCTCCCCATAATCCCACTTCCTCCCAGTATGGTCCCAGTTTCTTCCAGCATGGTCCCAGTTGCTCCCAGTGGCTCCCAGTTGGCCCCCCCAGCGTGGTCCCAGTGGCTCGTGGTATGTTCCCAGTGGCTCCCGGTGGCGGGGTCAGGCGGGGCAGCCGAGGGGGCGCAGGGTGTGCAGGAAGTCCAGCAGGGGGCGGCAGGGCGTGGCTGGGGCGCAGCGGGGGCGGGGCGGCACCTCCTCCACCCAGGGGTGGGGACCCAGCAGGAACTGGGGGCTGGGGGGGACGGTGACACGGGGACGGGGGGACACGGGGGGACAGTTGGGGTCAGTTGGGGACACTTGGGGACACAGGGACATTGGGGGACATTTGGGGACAGTTGATGACGGGGGGGACATGAGGGACACATGGGGGACATTTGGGGACATGGGGACACAGGGGACATTTGGGGACATTTGGGGACACTTGGGAATATGGGGGACATGGGGGGACATTTGGGGAGACTTGGGGACAGTTGAGGACATGGGGACACATGAAGACACATGGGGGACATTTGGGGATATTTGGGGACATGGGTGGACATGAGGGACATTTGGGGATATTTGGGGATATTTGGGGGGACAGGGGGACATGGGGGACAGTTGGGGAAATGGGGGGACATGGGGACATGGGGGGACATGGGGGACAGTTGGGGAAATGGGGGGACATGGGGACATGGGGGACATGGGGGACATTTGGGGACACGGGGTTATTTGGGGACAGCTGAGGACATGGGGGAACATGGGGGACATGAGGGATATTTGGGGACACTTGGGGTCATGTGGCACATGGGGACATTTGGGGACAATTGAGGACAGTTGGGGACATGGGGGGCATTTGGGGATACTTGAGGACTTTTCAGGACATGGGGGGACACGGGGGACACTTGGGGACATGGGGATGGGGGGGACATGGGGACCTTCGGGGACCTTTGGGGACATTTGGGTCCCTTCTCACCATCCATTGGTGTCCATCCCCGCCCCATCAGCAGGATCCTCTGAGGGGGGCGGACCCTCAGCGGGCAGCTGCCCCGCCCTAGCACCTGGCCACGCCCCCCGGGGCCACCTCTGCCGCCCAGTTGGGACCAGTCAGCACCAGTAACAACCAGTACACACCAGTAACGCCTCCAGCGCAGCTCACACCCCCACACACACACCCCCCAGCTTTCCCAGTCCGGCCCAGTTCAGTCTCAGGCTCTCCCAGTGTGACTCAGGGTCCCCACTGTGCCACCCCAGTATGGCCCAGTACATCCCAGTGCTCCCCAGTATAACTCAGGGCCCCCTCTAGCTTCACCCCAGTATGGTCCAGCATATCCCAGTTCCCCCTAGTATGGCCCAACCCCCCTCCCAGTATGGCCCAGGGACCCCCATGGTGCTCTTATGCCCCTCCAGTGCTCCACCAGCACCTCTCTGTACATCCCAATATAGACCAGTATTGTCCCACAGCGCCCTCTAGTGGCCCTTCAGCCCCTCCCAGTGCCCCCAGGCTCCTCTCCCAGTCCTCTCACCCTCTCCCAGTGTGCCCCTCCAGTCCTCCCAGTCTCCCCAGTTTCCATCCCAGTCCACCCAGTTTCCACTCCCACTCCCTCACAATCCCCCCAGTCTCCTTTCTCAGTCCACCCAGTCCCTCCCAATGCCCCCATTCTTCCCCCAGTCCTCTCAACCCCCACCCCCAGTTTCCCCCTGAGCACCTCCCAGTCCCTCCCAGTCCCCCCAGTCCCACCTCCCAGTAGAACCTCCAGGATTTCGATCTCAAAGGCCAGGAAGGGCCCAACCTCACTCTGGGCCAGTGCTTGAACCACCAGTGCTGGGGTCAGGGGACAAGGTCATGGGGGTCAGGGGTCATGGGGGTCACAGGGGTCAAGGGCATAGGGGTCAGAGTCATGGGGATCCTGGGGTCAAGGTCATGGGGGTCAGGGTCACGGGGGTCACAGGGGTTAGGGTCACAGCAGTCATGGGGTCAAGGTCACAGGGGTCATGGTCACAGGGGTCACAGGGGTGTTGTGGTTTGAACCTACTCAGCAGCTAAATGCCACACAGCCGCTCACCCACCCTCCCCCCACTTGGGAATGGGGAGGGAATCGGAGGGGCAAAGGGAGACTCACGGGTTGAGATAAAAACAGTTTAATAATAGTAACAGAATAATACCCTGACAGCAGTATCAGCGGGTAATGTACAATACAGCTGCTCACCACCCGCCGACCCACACCCGCCTGCTCCCAGCCAGCAATCCCAAACACACAGGCCCCACAGCCCCACTCCCAGAAGTGGCCCCTCTCCCAGCCCTCTCCTGCCTTTATATGGTGAGCATAATGTCACGTGACATGGACTATCGGCCAATCCCGGCCCAGCCCTCCAGCTGTGCTCCCCCCGCCCCCGCACACAGGTGAGGGCACTGGGGCCTGGGGAGCCCCTGGGGTCTCAGGGGGCTGCAGCTCCTCCCGCTGCTAAAACGAACAGGAACTCTAGTCCAGCCCCAACCAGGACAGTATCCACCCCTTATTCCATATCATTTTACATTATGCTCATGTTCCATATTTCTAATACATTATTGTTATTTACAATCCTCTTCCTTGGTCAAAGACATACGCATACAGATGTCATTCCCTCAGTCCATGGTCCATCACTGCAGGATGTATCATGAGTTGACTTGGTCCATAGCTTCAGGTTCCATCTGTCATAACAGTCCCTTCAGGCAGGAGGAGCGATGCTCAGTCCGTAGGGCAGAGGTGTCCTTGGACTTGACAGGAGGATGGCATGCAGTCTCTGTTGCAGCTGGAGCTGATGCATCTGATGCTGTCTGTATTCACAGTCTGCGGCTGTCGCTGGGCATCAGTTGCTGGAACCAGTCCTATTTTCATCCACGTTCATGTTTGCCATAACAAAGCATTGGTAGGGTGGTGTGGTTACTAATCTAATACAGCTTATTGGCTATTTTCACCTAACATTAAGTCCCCTTGAGGTACACATCAGACTTCCCCGTCCTTCTGCATTACCCACCAAGTGCACCCGGGTCCTTGGGCAAAGGTAATCCCACGGATGGGCTTACCTTTACCTGAAGGAGGTATAACCCAGACGGTCTTCCCCAGCATGTTTTTAGGGTGCACTACCGGGACTCTGTCTCCATCTACAATATGCAGAATGTTTGACTGGGCAGGGCCAGCCTGGTTGGCAGATCCTCTTGTATTGACTAACCAGGTGGCCTTTGTTAAATGTGTGTCCCAATGCTTAAAAGTTCCGCCTCCCATTGCTCTCAGCATGGTCTTTAGTAACCCATTATACCGCTCAATTTTCCCGGAGGCCGGGGCATGACAGGGGATATGATATATCCACTCAATGCCATGTTCTTTTGCCCAGGTGTTTATAAGATTATTTCGAAAATGAGTACCATTATCTGACTCAATTCTATCTGGGGTGCCATGCCGCCACAGGACTTGTTTTTCAAGGCCCAGAATAGTGTTCCGAGCAGTGGCATGGGGCACAGCATATGTTTCCAGCCATCCGGTAGTTGCTTCTACCATTGTGAGCACATAACACTTTACCATGCCGAGTTTGTGGGAGCGTGATGTAATCAATCTGCCAGGCCTCCCCATATCTATACTTTAACCATCTCCCTCCATACCAAAGAGGTTTTAACCGCTTGGCCTGCCTGATTGCAGCACATGTCTCACATTCATGGATAACCTGTGATATAATGTCCATAGTTAGGTCCACCCCTCGGTCACGAGCCCATCTATATGTTGCGTCTCTTCCTTGATGGCCCGAGGAGTCATGGGCCCAACGAGCCATAAATTTTTCGCCCTTATGCTGCCAGTCCAGATCTACTTGGGCCACCTTAATCTTTGCAGCCTGGTCCACCTGGTGGTTGTTTTGATGTTCTTCCGTTGCTTGATTTTTGGGTATATGAGCATCTACGTGGCGTACTTTCACAACCAAGTTCTCTATTCGAGCAGCAATATCTTGCCACAAATCAGCAGCCCAGATGGGTTTGCCTCTATGCTGCCAGCCACTCTGTTTCCACTGTCGCAACCACCCCCACAGGGCATTTGCCACCATCCATGAATCAGTGTAGAGATAAAGGACTGGCCATTTTTCTTGCTCGGCGATACTTAAGGCCAGCTGGATGGCTTTCACTTCTGCAAATTGACTGGATTCACCCTCTCCTTCAACAGCTTCTGCGACCTGATGTGTGGGGCTCCATACAGCATCCTTCCACTTCCGATGTTTCCCTACAATGCGGCAGGACCCATCGGTAAATAAGGCATATTGCTTCTCATTATCCGGTAGCTCATTATATGGCGGTGCCTCTTCAGCTCGGGTCACTTCTTCCTCTGGTGACATTCCAAAGTCTTTGGTCTCTGGCCAATTTGTAATTACTTCTAGTATTCCTGGGCAGTTGGCGCTTCCTATTCGAGCCCGTTGTGTGATGAGCGCGACCCACTTACTCCACGTAGCATCAGTTGCATGATGTGTCGAGGGGACCCTCCCTTTGAACATCCAGCCCAGTACCGGCAGTCGGGGTGCCAAGAGGAGCTGTGCTTCTGTACCAATCACTTCTGAAGCAGCTCGAACCCCTTCATATGCTGTCAGTATCTCTTTTTCAGTTGGAGTATAACGGGCTTCAGATCCTCTATATCCTCGACTCCAGAATCCCAGGGGTCGACCCCGAGTCTCGCCTGGTGCCCTCTGCCAAAGACTCCAGGTAGGGCCATTCTCCCCGGCTGCAGTGTAGAGCACATTTTTAACATCATGTCCTGCCCGAACTGGCCCAAGGGCTACAGCATGACGATTTCTTGTTTAATTTGTTCAAAAGCTTGCTTTTGTTCAGGGCCCCATAAAAAGTAATTTTTCTTTCGGGTCACTTGATAAAGAGGGCTTACAATCTGACTGTAATTTGGAATATGCATTCTCCAGAAGCCTATCACACCTAAGAAAGCTTGTACTTCCTTTCTGCTGGTTGGTGGAGACATAGCTGTTATTTTATTAATCACATCCATTGGAATCTGACGACGTCCATCTTGCCATTTGATTCCTAAAAACTGAATCTCCTGTGCAGGGCCCTTGACTTTACCTCGTTTTATGGCGAAGCCAGCTCTCAAAAGAATTTTAACTATTTTCTCTCCCATCTCAAAAACCTCTTCTGCTGTATTCCCCCATATAATGATGTCATCAATGTATTGTAAATGTTCTGGAGCTTCACCCTGTTCCAGTGCAGTGTGGATCAGTCCATGGCAAATAGTGGGACTGTGTTTCCACCCCTGGGGCAGTCTGTTCCAGGTGTATTGGACACCCCTCCAGGTGAAAGCAAACTGTGGCCTGCATTCTGCTGCCAGAGGGATGGAGAAAAAGGCATTGGCGATATCAGTTGTGGCGTACCACTCGGCTGCCTTTGACTCCAATTCATACTGAAGCTGCAGCATGTCTGGCACAGCAGCACTTAATGGTGGTGTGACTTCATTCAGGCCCCGATAGTCCACTGTCAGTCTCCACTCTCCATTAGACTTCTGCACTGGCCATATGGGGCTGTTGAAGGGTGAGCGAGTCTTGCTGATCACCCCTTGGCTCTCGAGTTGACGAATCAGTTGGTGGATGGGAACTACAGAGTCTCTGTTGGTGCAATATTGCCGTCAGTGCACAGTCGTGGTAGCGATCGGCACCTGTTGCTCTTCAACCTTCAGCAGTCCCACAGCAGAAGGATCCTCTGAGAGCCCTGGCAGAGTGGACAGCTGTTTAATTTCTTCTGTCTCCAAGGCAGCTATACCAAAAGCCCACCGGTACCCTTTTGGGTCCTTAAAATACCCTCTCCGGAGATAATCTATTCCAAGAATACAGGGAGCTTCCGGGCCAGTTACAGCAGGTTGCTTTTGCCACTCATTTCCAGTTAGGCTCACCTCAGCCTCCAACACAGTCAGCTGTTGAGAACCTCCTGTCACTCCTGAGATACAGATAGCCTCTGTCCCTTGGAAATTCGACGGCATCAGGGTGCACTGGGCACCAGCGTCTACCAAAGCCTTATACTCCTGGGGATCCGATGTGCCAGGCCATCGAATCCACACAGTCCAGTAAACACGATTGTCCCTCTCCTCCACCTGGCTGGAGGCAGGGCCTCTCTAATGCTGCTCATAGTATCCATTGTTGATGAAGGGGTTAGTGCAGTCTGTGCGAACCTTGGTCTCATCCTGGTTACTCACTTCTTGTAAGTACGACTCAGAAGTTCTCCTCATAGGATCAGGAGCAAAGTCAATTCTTCTACGCTGTTTGGGTAACTGATTAGCTGAGACTGGAGCAGCACTTATCCTGGAAGAACCTTGATTTGTAGCCATTCTTCCTTCCAACTCTCGGACCAGCTCTCTTAGAACGTAGGTGGGTTTCCCGTCCCATTTCCTCATATCTTCTCCATGGTCACGCAGGTAATACCATAGGTTCCCCCGTGGTGTATACCGTCTCGCTTGAGTAGGGAGTCGTTTGCTCCTGATAGCTGAGACCTTAGTCTGTGGAGGTGGAGAGTAGGACATGTCCTCTTTGAGTTGTCGGACTTCTTGTGACAGTTCCTCCACAGCCGCGACGATGGAAGAAGAGAGACTTTCTTCGTAGTGCCGGAGTCGGCGAGCCAAGTCATCCGTAGCTGGTCCCTCTTCGTCTCTCCAGTCAAATACTGCTAGTGCATTCGAATGTGAAGATGGAGCACTCCGTATAAACTTCTGCCACATGGGCCGGCTGCATTGGACTCCATCTGGGTCTGTGGGTAGCCGCGCATCGTCTGGATCATAATAAACCATCTCCCGCACAGCCAGTTCCCTCAGGTATTGGATACCTCTCTCCATGGCAGTCCACTTACTTAGATGACATGTAAGATCTTCTTTGAAGGGATATCTGTCCCTCACACCTGACAGTAGTCATCTCCAAAGGCTGAGCGTTTGTGTCTTTCTTCCAATAATCTTGTCAATGCCTGCATCCCTGGACAGGGATCCCAGTTGCCTGGCTTCTCTACCTTCTAATTCCACACTGTTGGCCCCGCTATCCCAGCATCGGAGCAGCCAGGTAAGGAGGTGTTCGCCTGGATGGCAGCTGAAATCCTTTCTCATGTCTCGTAGTTCACTCAGGGATAGAGATCGGGTGATTACCACTGGCTCTGCCTCCTCCTCCTGTTCTTGTGAGGGCCCTGGTTCATCATCATCTTTTATAATGCGAGGGGATTTTTTAGTGTATTTCTTCTTCTGTATGGGAGCAACTGATACTGTTGTGGAATGATGCTCCAGTTCACGCGCAGTACTTATCGTAGGGGTCGGATTGGCTGCAGCGTCGGTCGCCTGAGTTAGAGTGGCTGCAGTGCCTGGTGGGGGTGTCAGAGTGGTTGCAGTGCCGGTTGTTTTGCTCGCAGATGCAGAGACGTCTTCCTTTTGAGGGTACTGCATGGTGGCAAGCAGGGTTCGGTAGCCACGGGCCAGGCCCCAGCATGTTGCAATGATCTACGTCTCTCTTGAGGTGTCAGGATGACAGCACACCTTTTCTGAATATTTTACTAATTTCTCAGGATCCCGCACTTGTTCAGGGGTGAAATTCCAAAACATTGGAGGTCCCCACTGTCCTAGGTACTTGCCCATGCTACCCCACACTCCCAACCACTCATAACTCTGCAACCCTGGGGTAGACCTCTGGTTGGTATTCAGAAACAGTTGCTTAACCCGAAACAGAACCTGAACCACAGTCAGGAACACTACAGCTTCCAGAAACAAGACAACAACATTAATATGAGCATTCCATGGATATTCAGAGTTCTCAGCATTCTCAAGTATACTTGCAAGTAGCTTGGAGAAGGGGAAGATGGAAAAAGGTATCTCCCCCTTGGGTGGGCTTTCTGAGGAGAAAAGGTGGAGGGTATAGTTACTAACCCACTCCAGTAGGTGCCCCATAACTCCCAGGACCGAAGATTTTATCATGCCATAAATTAGAGTTACATAATACAGCAAGGCAAAAATCTTAATCCAATTCCCACGGGTAATAAGCAACGACATGGGGACTACATATGTTAAGTAATGTGATGTATAACACAACTGCAGCAACAAATCCCACGATTTTAGGAGCCAAGCAAATGACATTATAACAGGATGGGCAGTCGGCATTATAACAAACTTGATAGTACCCACAGATCAAATCTGTTATTATCTCAACCCTTCGTGCCCCACGTTGGGCGCCAAAAAGGACTGTTGTGGTTTGAGCCTACTCAGCAGCTAAACGCCACACAGCCGCTCACCCACCCTCCCCCCACTTGGGAATGGGGAGGGAATCGGAGGGGCAAAGGGAGACTCGTGGGTTGAGATAAAAAACAGTTTAATAATAGTAACAGAATAATACACTGACAGCAGTATCAGCAGGTAATGTACAATACAGCTGCTCACCACCCGCCGACCCACACCCGCCTGCTCCCAGCCAGCAATCCCAAACACACAGGCCCCACAGCCCCACTCCCAGAAGTGGCCCCTCTCCCAGCCCTCTCCTGCCTTTATATGGTGAGCATAATGTCACGTGACATGGACTATCGGCCAATCCCGGCCCAGCCCTCCAGCTGTGCTCCCCCCACCCCCGCACACAGGTGAGGGCACTGGGGCCTGGGGAGCCCCTGGGGTCTCAGGGGGCTGCAGCTCCTCCCGCTACTAAAACGAACAGGAACTCTCGTCCAGCCTGAACCAGGACAGTGGGTCACAGAGGTTGGAGGGTCAAGGAGGCTCCTGAGGTTTGGAGGAGTCATGAGGGTCAGGGGTCAGGCTTCGCTGGGGTCAAAGGGGTTACTGGGGCGCTGGGGTCAGGGGTCAAGGTCGGGGTCAAGGGTCACCATAGTTGATGTGGGGGCTGTAGCAGGCAAAGTCCAGGTGATCGCCCAGCATCAGGGCCGGCAATGCCCGCCAGAGGCGGGGGCACACGCCTGGAGGGGCGGGGAGGTGCATCGCAGGCTGAAACCCCTGCACCCCCCCCAATTCTCCCCCCAACAAGATATCGGGGTGTCCCCCCAGATTTCGGGGTCCCCCCTGCCGTGGTCCCACCTTGGGCACAGAGGTAGAGCTGGGAGGAGCAGAGGGTGGGTGGCACACTGCTCCTGTGGGGGTCGCTGTAGGACACAGTGCAGTGCTGAGCTGGAGGGGATGGAGTCAGTGGGGAGACATGTCCCCACCCTGCCCCAGGACCCACCCACTAGTGCTCCACCCACAGCAGAGCTCTGCCCCCCACCCAGAGCCCACCCACAAATACACCTCATCCTTCTGGTCACGCCCACCCATTCTGGCCACGCCAATTCAATATGGCCACGCCCACCCCTTTCTGGCCACACCCACCCAGCTCATAGTAGTCGTAGATAGCCGCCATGGCCGGCTGGATCTGCCCCAGGACCACCTCCTGGGTGGCCCCGAAGCTGATGCACTGGCGCCGCGTGGGGACCTGGGGGGACACAGGGGATGTGGGGGGACACAGGGGGGTGGACACGGGGGGGGACACGGGGGGACACAGGGGGACAGAGGGGACAGGGGCTGGGGGTGCCCCACCTCGTCAAGGTAGATGACCAGCCGCGTCCTGCTGAGCTCGTAGTGGCTGATCCAGCGATCGACCACGTCCCGCAGCCGGGGGGGAACATGGTGACACTCCAACAGTGCACCCCGATGCCTGACACCCCCTGTGCCCTCGCACCCTGACACCCCGACACTCCAACACCTGACACCCCCCGCACCCCAACACCCCAACACCCTCAACACCCCTGAACACCCCCAACACCCCAAGACCCCAACACCCCCCCAGCACCCCAAAATCCCCAAACCCCCTCAACACCCCCAGTACCCCCAACAACCCAGACACCCCCTAATACCCCAATAACACCCAACACCCCCCAACAAACCCCAAGAAACCCCAACCCCCAACACCCCCAACACTCTAACACTCCCCAACACCCCCCAAGAAACCCCAAGAAACCCCAACAAACCTCAGCCCCCCAACACCCCCAACACCCCCAACACCCCCAACACCCCAACACCTCCCAAGAACCCCCAACACCCCTACACCCCAACACCCCCCCCACAACACCCCCCAACACTCCAACACCACCACATCCCCCAACACCCCCAACACCCCAACACCCTCAACACCCCTGAACACTCCAACACCCCCAACACCCCCTAACACCCCCAACACCCTCAACACCCCTGAACACTCCAACACCCCCAACACCCCCAACACCCCCTAGCACCCCCAACACCCCCAACACCCCAAAACTCCCAACACTCCCCAAAACCCCCAACACCCCCAACACCCCAACACTCCCCAACGCACCCCAAGAAACCCCAACAAACACCAACCCCCCAACACACCTCAACACCCCCAACACCCCCCAACTCCCAACACCCTCGAACACCCCAACCCCCCACACCCCAACCCCCCCCGCCCGTACCATGTCCGAGGTCGAGCCGATGGGGCCTGAAGCCGCTGAGCAGGGACATCTCGGCCATGGCCATTCCCGACAGCTCCACCCCCGCCTCCTGCCTGTGCCAGGACACACCCCTCAGGGGGCGGAGCCACACACCACACCCCCACACCCCGCCCTGCCAGGGAATGGGAAGCCCCACCTCCCTGTCCAGGCATGACAGGAAGCCCCGCCCCCATCTCCAGGCAGAATGGGGAGTACCGCCCCTTCTCCCAAGCGGAACAGGAAGACCCACCCCCTTCCACAGGCATAACAGGAAGCCCCGCCCCTATTTCCAGGCCAAACAGGAAGTTCCTCCCCCAAGCCCTGTGAATGGAGAATCCCGCCCCACTATAGCCCCAGGAAGTCCCACCCAGACAGACTCAGTACCAGGAAGTCCCACCCCCCCAAGCCTGCTGAAACAGGAAGCCCCACTCTGGCACACAGGAAGTCCCGCTGATACAAATGAATGAAGCCAATCTTTATAAAAAGCATATAATTTTATTTGGGTTCAATCAATTCAGGGTGAGAAGCAATAGGCAAAGCCGCGCTGGGTGCGTGGAGAGCCTCAACTCTGCCACAATGCACACTCAGTTCTAAAAGCAATGTCTTTTATACTCTTTCACCAGCGTCTCGACCAATCCCTTTCCATCAGATAGTCGTCCTGCACTTCTTCCATTGGGTCATTTGAACTGTTGGAGTAGTTTCCTCCTCTCATTGGATCTTTTGAAGGTTTGAAGGTTTCCACCTCTTGGCGTGCTTTCCTCCTATTGGGTCTTTTGAAAGTCCCGGGGTCTCATCTTTCCGTGGGCCTTTTCTAAGCAGCTATTGCATCAGCTCTAGGGGAAGGTTTTCTAAGGAGAGTTTACATTTGCCCTAGGGAGTGTTTCTAAAAGGCGGTTACATTGTTCCAAGCCAGAAGCACACTCTATATTCCTACACAGTCTCCATTTGATTCCAACATTCACCACAATTATTATACAGGTTATAGTGATCACAAATCATTTCAGATCCACATAGAGTACAACAATTACACTTATCACACCATACTCTATCTTGACACAAATCATGCCTATGTTTTCCACAAGGTTGCTGTGGGTGATGTGCAGGGGTTCTGTTTGGAAAGGCCACTATTCTGGGCCTTGAAAAACAAGTCCTGTGGCGACATGGTACCCCAGAAAGAATTGAGTCAGATAATGGCACTCACTTTGGAAATAATCTCATTAACACCTGGGAAAAAAGAACATGGCATTGAGTGGGTATATCACATTCCCTATCATGCGCCAGCCTCTGGGAAAATTGAGCGGTACAATGGGCTACTAAAGACCATGCTGAGAGCAATGGGAGGTGGAACTTTTAAACACCGGGACACACATTTAGCAAAGGCCACCTGGTTAGTCAATAGAAGAGGATCTGCCAACCAGGCTGGCCCTGCCCAGTCCAACCTTCTGCGTACTGTAGATGGAGATAAAATCCCAGTAGTGCACCTTAACAACATGCTGGGGAAGACTGTCTGGGTTATTCCCACTTCAGGTAAAGGTAAGCCCATATGTGGGAATTACCTTTGCACAAGGACCCGGGTGCACTTGGTTTGTAATGCAGAAGGATGGGGAAGTCCGATGTGTGCCTCAAGGGGACTTAATGTTAGGTGAAAATAGCCAATAAATTGAACTGTATTAGGTCAATCACCAAACAACCCTATCAGTGCATCGCTATGATTGACACATATTATATAATGTCATCACATTCATGAAGGAACACATGAACTCAAATAAAGTCAGGGTTGGCTTCAGCAACTGATGCCCAGCAACTTCCATAGACTGTGAATACAGACAGCATCAGATGCATCAGCCACCAGCTCCAACTGTAACAGGGACTGCATGCCTTCCTTCTGCAAGGTCACCTAATCACCTGTGCCCTACTGACCAAGCATCACCCTTCCTGCCTTAAAAGACTATTATGACAGATGGAAATCAAAGTTATGAACCAAATGAACTTATGATACATTCGGCAGTGGTGGTCCAGTGACTGAGGGAATGATGTCTGTGTGCACATGCCTAAAACCCAGGAGAAAGGACAACGATCAATTAGACTGTACTGGGTAATATGGAACTTGAGCATAACGTAAATGATATGGAATAAGGGGTGGATACTGTCCTGGCTTGGGCTGAAATAGAATTAATATTCCTTTTCAGGGACTAGATGAGTGCTGTGTTTTGGATTTAGCTTTGGGTTTGGTATGAGAAGAATACTGATAGCACACTGATGTTTTCAGCTGCTGCTGAGATTTCAAGGACTCTCCGACTCCTCATGTTCTGCCCGTGCGCAAGGGCACAGGGAGCAGGGAGGGAGCACGGCCCGAGCACCAGACCCAAACTGGCCAATGAAATATTCCATATCATGGCACGTCATGGTCACTATGTAGAGGAGGGGTGGTTGGGAAGGAGCTCGCTCTCTCGCTTCTGGGATTGCGATTGTGGTATCTTGGTATCTTGGGGTCGCTAGCCAGGAACAGGCTGGATATTGGTTAGCGGGTGGTGAGCAATTTATGTGTGCCTGTTTATGTATTTCCTTTTTTTCCTTTTATCATCATTGTTCTCATTTTATTGCCATTATTAAACTGTTCCTATCTCAGCCTGCGAGTCTCCCTTCACCCCTCTAATTCCTTCCCCCATTCCCATGTGGGGAGGGGGAAGGGAGGGCGGTGGTTGGTTGCTGACCAGGCTCAAACCACGACATTTACCTATGCCAGGACTCATGGCATATAGCTGTCTTTATGGAAATTAATTTGGTCAGGAGAGGATGATGAGTCACCACATGCCCTGGGGTGGGAATGAATGGACACACACAGAGTGAAACACCCTTGAAGTTGACGTCCCCCAAAAGCAAAGCACTAAATCAAGGTACATGCAAGCAAGGACTCTGCAGTGCCCTGGGGGTCAGTGTGAACCCAGTGGGCATGGGAAGGGGAGACTGGAGAAGTGCAGGAGCTGCCTGAGGAGGCCCAGGCCCAGGACTCTTGTGCTGTGCTGGGGAGCAGGGCTGGTGGGGGAAGGGAAGGGTGTAAATGCAGTCGAGGTTAGAGACAACCTACCAGATGAATGCAGCAGAGCTAGAGACTGACTGGCCTCTGCTTCCTCCTGCCCTTTTGGCCAGCATCAGCCCTGGTGCTTGTGGGAAATCTGACCCCCCTGTCTGACCTCCAGGAGCTGCTTTGCCCTTCCGAGGAGCTGGAGCTATGGTTGAGTGCCCAGAGTGCTACAGCACCCTGTGGTGGGCACTGCCCTAGGGCCAGGGCAGGTGGGGAGAGCTGGGCTGGGCTGGAAAAGTCCTGGAAGAGGAAACACCAGTGATACCCAACTTTACCACCATTATTAATAAAAAGGAAACCAGTTTCCTACTGACACTCATTACGCACCAAGTCCCATAGCTCTTGCCACAGCTGGTCTCTCAGCCAAGCCCTGTCTCAGACAGCTCCAGCTAGATCAGGTGCTCATGGGCTTGTCTTGACAAATACTGAAAATATTCATTGAGTGAGATCCCACCAACTGGCCTGGGTCCTTGCTGCAGTGTTTGGCTCTGAGGGATTTCTCAGAACCCCAGCTCTCTCAGCCACTCCTTGTCCATAATATGCTCCAGGCCCCAACCATCCTTCTGGCCTCTGCAGGACTCACTCTAGTCTGTCAGGATCTTTCTTGTGCTGGGGAACCCTGTACTGGTCACAGCAGTCCTGATGTGGTCCTGTGATGGGTTAACTTTGACCAGCAGCCAGACAGCTACCCAGCTGCTCACTCAGACAACTCAACAGGACAAGAGGAAAAAATAAACCAGAGAAGCTCATTGATCAAGATGTGTGTGGGTCAAAGGAGAAACCAGAAACAATGAGACTGTGGTAGGTGTTCAGTTTGGTTTACCCCATCCAGTAGCTAAGCACCCACAGAGTAATTTGCTCACTCCCCCTTGCCTCCCACCACCCCAGCAGGGCATGGGAGGGAATTGGAAGTGCAAAAGCAGGAAAACTCATGGGTCAAGACAAAGAGAGTTTAATAGGTGAAGCAATATCTGCGTGTGCAAGCAAAGCAAAATGGGGAGTTCATGCACTACGTCCCATCAGCAGCAGTTTAGTCATTGCTAGGAAAGCAGGGCTTGGGAATACAAATGCCATGACTACGAAAATCTCCCCTTTTTCCTCTTTCATTGAGTTTGAGTTTGGTTTTTTGGTTTGTTTTTTTTTTTTTTTTTTTTTTTTTTTTTTTTTTCTGAGCCTGACATCGTATGGAATGGAAAATCTCTTTGTTCCTTTGGGGCCAGCTGTCTCAGATGTGCCCCTGCCAACTTCTTGTGTACCCTCAGCCTACTTGCTGCAGGGGAAGAGTGGGAAAAAGAGAAAGCCTTCATGCTCTGCAAGGACTGTTCAGCAACAGCCAAAACACTGTTGTGTTATCAGTGCTAGTTTAGTAACAAATCCAAAGCACATCACTCTATGGGCTGCTATGAAGAAAATCAACTCTATCCTAGCCATTTACAGGTCATACAGCCAGGGTGAGGAGTGAACAATGTCTTAATTGAATGATTGCAGGAAATCAGTGGATCACACAACCTGGCTCTTCTAAAGGACATGGTTTCCTTGGTATTCACTGGTCATGTGGGACAGCAGCATGCAAACCACCCAGGACATTTCTTGTGGTGTTTGTGGAAATATTCTTAGCACAGATGGCGAACAGTCCTTTCAGTCTGCTCACCTGGACCTGGTATTCCCAAAAGAGCTGGTCAGGGATGTGAATACCATTGTCAGGGTGTGCCCATGAAATCCTGGTCTCCCAGATCCCCAGGGACGTGGGGAAGGAGAGGAGCAGAGCACAGGCCCTGGACTTCAGGGCAGGAGAACTTGGCCTCTCGAGGGCACTGCCAGGGGGGATCCCATGGGCGCAGTGTCAGGGCACTGAGAGCATCCATAGGCCTCCATCGACCCTGGCCAGCCCAACCTTGGGTCTGGGCCCACACCTCTGTCCCTGGACCCAGGAGACCATTGAAGCCCAAGCCAGAGTTTCAACACCAGCTTGATCTACGCAGTAGGTGTACTGGTTTCCAGACCAGCCACAGACACAGCCTTGCCTGTCAATGAACCCTGTTGATTTGGGCTTTCAGTCTCACTTCTCAGCTTAGTTCTTTATGGGGTGTACAATGAAATGACACTGTGGCCTCCAAGTGCCACACCCCCGCTGATTCACAGAGGCCTAGGGCTTTTCTGCTTCCTTTCTTCCCATCACTTGGTCAGGCTTTGGGAGGAGAAGAAGGAAAAGTAGGACAGGTTTCTGGGTACCAATGACTGAATATGGAGAGCAGAGCCTTCACAAGTGAAATAATCAAAAAACTATGTTAGTTCAAAACTTTCATTCTGAGCTCCTTTCTCAGAGGCTTAAATCTTCAGCAGCAACATGGAAGCTCTGAGATCCCTCCATCTCCCTCTTTTTTAGTAATTAAGTTGATAGTACCCAAGTCAGACTTTCTTACTTTTTTATGGCCTAGAGCACCCCGTGGTCTGGAGATGTGCCAGGAATCTTACAGAAGAATCTTCTGCACAAGAAGGTGGATGTTCCCAGGAATCTCAGGAGGGATGGCATACTGATAGCTGTGTTCAGGGAGCTGGTCAAATGTCTCATCTTCAATTCTGTAATGGTGGCTTAGATGCCTGGCTCATGTGTAAACTCTCTATGTGAATGCTGACATTTACTGAGCTACCTGGTCTGACCTCAGAGCTGGCCCTGCTTTGAGCTGGGCATTGGACTCAAGGCTTCCTGAGCTCCCTTTTACCCTGAATTGTCCTATGACATAGAGGCCCTCACCTCCATCTTAGTCTCTTCTTGTAGGGCATGTTGCAAGGCACAGGCTCATGGAAGGATTGGTGGGGAAGAGACTTTGAGGGGTCTCTAGTCCAGCCTCCAGGCTGGCTGCAACTTAGTAGAGCTGAAACCCGAAGCACTCCAAAGGTGGAGATCACAGCAATGCTCCTCCTAGTCCATTATATTTTTCCTGAGGCTCAGCCTAGAGCTCCCAAGAGATAGTTTGTAGCTGGTGCCTCTGTCATCATTGGCCAGTGCAGAAGAGAGCTTGGCTCCACCATCTCTCCAGGTAGCTGTTGGCTTTTATTAGGTTGCCCTGTTGTGGGAATATAATGGAAGATACACTCAGAGGATTGTGAACATGCTCAAGTGACTTGCAGCTGAGGTGCCAAAACCCACATATATGACACTAATTGTGGTTTACCTCTGTGTGCTTGACAGTTAGAATGTCTGTGCTTAGATAACAGAGGCCTGTGAGAAACACAGAGGCACCTTATCGAACATCCTTGAGATTCCTGCCCTGCTGTGGGAAAGATCAAAGCACAATGGAAAAGTAGACCTGTGAAAATCCCAGATATATACAGGCAAAAGCAGCAGGCCTGAGCTCTTTTCTTTTTTGATGTAACCATTCTCCCAATAGATACCATGTGGGGTCTAAAGAATTTTTGATGTCTATTTTCCTAACTTCTGTCAATTTGTCCACTTTTTGGTTCCAGTTTGTGGCTGGTTGAATGTCATATGCATGAGCTTTCACCCATCCCATTTGCAAGGATGTTTTTCTGGCTACGTCTAATCGTAATCACCAGTCTTCAGTTCTCCAGATTGGGCATCTATTCATCTCCCAATTTAGGGCTTCTCACTGACAAAGCCATTGTGTGGCTGTCCTGGTTTGAGATCAGAGGGCAACCAAACACCACACAGGGACTCAGTCCCCTCATCTCCTCTAGCTCTGGGAAGGGGAAAATAAAGCCAAAAAGATTTAGGAACTGAGATAAGGACAGGGAGGGATGACTCACCCATTACAGTCATGGGCAAAAGACAGACTCATTAGGGGAATGAAACAGAAAAGGCCCAAACAATAGGCCTCAAACCAAGGTTGACTTCTGAGTGAATTCCCCGACCAGCAATCAGCATCTTATCATCAGAATGAAGCAACCAGCATCTTATCAGCGTGAAAATGCTGCAACCCTGGGAACAATCCCTGGGAACTATAAGTAAACAATAGGAAGTAACTATAAATCCCAAATGTAAAGAAAAACAGAAACTCCTCAGACGTGCCCGGATCCTGGCCAGATCCAGACATGCCTGACTGAGGCATATCAATCTACCAGCTATCTCCCCTGCATTCTGTATAGACTTGTTTGTTAAACTGTATAACAGCCGGGCCCTCTCACAGCACAGACGCAGACCTCCCCTACGAGCGGACGCCCTGCGTGGGACTTCCCAGCTGCCGGGAAAGGCTCTGCGACCCTTCGCTGGGACGGGGCTCCCCAGCTGGTGCACAGGGCGGGGGGATGGTCAAGTAGGAGGGCAACTGGTGATGGATCTTTCTTAATCACTATAGCTAGCTTTATGTAGTAATGACTAGGTGCATTACCTTGCTTATTCTTTCTGCTGCTTTAAACTAAAGTAAAATAAGCCTACTTCTTTAGCTTGGTGTCTGTGTTCTTTGTGTTAACCCCGTCAATTGGCAAAATAAATTTGGCGTCACAGACAGGATAAGAACAAAATGTCATTTTTAAAACCTAAACGAAATGAATCAGCTCCATCTGAAATTCCTGGATGGGAAGACCTTCCTTATAGTTCACTGGCTCTTGAGTGGGCTAAAGTCAGAGGACCATGTGAACCGTGGGAAAGTCGGCTAAAAGAAGCTGAACCACTGGATGTATTAAAATGTATCCAAAAATTATCTATCGAAAAAGGAAAAGAAATTGTGTGTTCGGGAAGACGGGGATGGGTTTTGTTAACAGCATATCAGAAACAGCACCGACAGAAAGAAAAACTGTTGTTAGAGCACTCCCACATGGAGTGACAGATGTGTGATTGGCAGAATCAAATTGTAATGTTACAGTGTCAAGACAAGTTGCTTGCTGATAAGTTGGATACTTATCAGACTGTAGCTGAAAGAGCTGCAGTAAGAGTCGCACAGAATAAGTATAAGAAAAGAAAGGGACGAGAAAGCCGTAGGAAAGTGCATGCTGTGATTGCAGAAGCAGGGGTACAGTGGGATCCTGACAGATGGGATGGAGATATTTGGGATTCTACGGGTTCTGATGAGGCTGGTTCCTCAGATGAACCTGTGGATGTAAAACCAGTGTGGAGACGGAAAACAGAATTGGGTACTAATGGGCAACAAGTAAGGAAGGATGTGATTGAGGATTATATTCAGCATGAAATAAATGATATAATTGAAAGATTTAAGCAGAGACCGGGGGAACCCCTGCTCTCTTGGATGGTGCCTTTGCATGATCAGGGAGCAGCAGGGGTAACCCTAGATCCAGGGGACTCTAGGAAGTTTTTAGTTTTGAGTTCTGACTCCTTTGTGCAAGATGCATTCCAAAATAATCCTCAGGATACAAATTTGTTAATCTTGGCCACCCAGGGATGTAATAATGAATACCCCACAGAGAATGATTGGCCAGGTGGGGAACATCCCTGGTATACTTTGTGAGATTGTATACAGCGGGTGGAGGAGGAAGGGGTGAAATTGGCAATCTTTATAGGAGACCCTGACAGAATGATGCAAGCTGCCTTGTCTGTCACTCATAGAAACCGATTGATTAAAACTGCCCCACCAGCATATAAAAATGTAATAATATCTCTCTTAATTAATGAGACTGGAAATCCCACTGATGAAATAATTGAAAAAATTATTTATAATATAGGAGACCCTGACAGAATGATGCAAGCTGCCTTGTCTGTCACTCATAGAAACCGATTGATTAAAACTGCCCCACCAGCATATAAAAATGTAATAATAACTCTCTTAATTAATGAGACCGGAAATCCCACTGATGAAATAATTGAAAAAATACAGCAGCTAGGTGATCTTGGAGAATGGGGCCCCCGAGGAAGTGCAGGAAACCGAGATACTCGGGACAGCCCTAAAGGAAGTGAGAACAGAGTTTCTCGCAAGGAAATGTTTACAGCTTTATTGAAGGATGGCCTATCTCGTGAAAAGATTGATGGTGTTCCAACTAACGAGCTGTGGCGAATATACAAACAAAGAGGGCTGAATAAGCCTAGCAGGAGAGTGCAGAGTTCTGAAACTAAGAAGCCAGGGGTAACTCAGCCTACAGCACCTCCTCCTGAGCCCCAATGGGACTTCCCATCTGCACACGGTGGGCCCTCCGCAGGCAGATCAATTGTTCCGGGGGAAAGGGGGGATTTGGAGCAGTATTCTGATTTATACCCATGGAAGGAGACTAGGGAAATTGTCCAGTGTAGTAAACAGGAATGAAATTATGGCCAAGCTCCAGTGCAATGGGCACGGAAGGACCGATGGCCTCATGCGGAGGTCCAAATATTTTGGAAAAACTGGTCCTCACAAACAGTAAAATTACAAACAGTAATTGACACAGGAGCGGAGGCCTCCTTGATATATGGGAACCCAACAAAATTTAAAGGACAACCTGTAATTATTACAGGTCTGGGAGGAAACAAATTGAAGCTGTACAAACTCAAGTTGAAATGAAAATAGGAAACCTCCCAAAACGACTGTATTCAGTCATGATTGTCCCCATTCGTGAATACATAATAGGAATAGACATTTTGAAGGGACTAACTTTGAATCTCCCAGATGGTCAGTACCAGTTTGGGGTGAAAAATCATATCAGTATTAGAACAATTTTAGTAGGAAAAGTGAAAATGCCTCCTGTACAGATTCCTGCTGCTACTAAATTAGTGACTATGAAAAATATAGAATTCCAGGAGGGCATGAGGAGTTATCACAGACAATTAAAGATTTATTGGATGCAGGAGTATTGAAACCAGTTACCACAGCTGGGAACAATCCGGTATGGCCTGTCAAGAAAAGTGATGGGTCATGGAGAATGACAGTAGATTTTAGGGAATTAAATAAACACACCCCACCGCTTACAGCAGCTGTACCAGATACTATTACTTTAATAGAAAAGGTTCAAAAGCATTCAGGGACTTGGTATGCTGTAATAGATTTAGCTAATGTCTTTTTCACCATCCCAATTGCAGAGGAGCACTGGGACCAATTTGCCTTCACCTGGCAGGGACGACAGTGTACCTTTACCAGATTGCCAGAGGGATGGCTGCACAGTCCAACCATTTGGCATCGGACAGTGGCTGAGCATCTGGATGAGATAAAATTGCCTCTTCATATGCAAATAGTGCATTATATTGATGATATCCTAATTCAGGGAAACGACGAGAAAGAAGTGCAACAAATACTTGAACAGGTGGTAGATCATATGAGACAGCAAGGCTGGGAAATTAATCCTAACAAGATTCAAGAACCATCCCAAACGGTAAAATTTTTAGGAATTCAATGGCATTGTGGGCATCAGAAAATATTACCCAAAACCCGCACAACTATTGATATTGCCAGTTTTGAAAGCAATTGTGAGAAAAGGGGTTCCACCTCAAGTCACCGCTGTTCGTGGAGATAAAGGGTTTGGATCAACTAATTTCAATAATGGAGCTAAAGTCTGGGTCCAGAGTTCAAGCGGACCTCCTGAACCAGCTGAAGTAACAGCTACAGGAAAAGACAATACTGTTTTAATCATGAAACCTGGACAGGAAAAATGGGAATATGTTCCTGCAACTAAATGTTATCTGCGAGAATAACTAGATGTCTTAAGATTCTATCTTTTAGATCCTGCTAAGATGGATTTGCCTGTGTATCGTCATGGTCCATTTGGGAAAGGCTTTTACCCCGGGATGGCCATTGGAAGGTCCACGAGAGACACCGCTTAGGTGGCAATGGAAAAATGCAACCAAGACAAGACAACAGGATGGTTTCCAATGCAAAGCCAGTTCTGCCTGTATCATAGCCAATCTTACTTTCAGTACTCAGTTTATTGGAACATTCAGTGAATCTGTGTAAATGGACAATTTTGCCCAAAAGCTTTGATATGTTTGTAGAAATTAGTGCTAAGCATGTTTGTACAGTAACAAATGATAAAAATATTATAGAAATTTATAATCTAACCACTCCATTTTTGGGATGCCTCAGAAATGTATTCTATCTCATCTGGCATGGACAGATGTATACTTTTTATTCAATGCATGAAAAACAACGAAACATGTACTGGCATCCCCAAAGCTTAGGACTTAATAGAATCAGCTTATCCCTGACTCCACTGAAAACCATCATGGAACAATCAGAACATTTGCGACGACACCTAGAATGACAAAATAAAATTCTGTCAGACTCTGTGATACAGACTGTAATCACAAAGAATCAACTAATGTCGCTAGCTAGCCAGATGGAGAAGGAGACTGCACACCATTGGTGGGACATCTTTACTGGATATTCATCCTCTGCAACCCAAGTGTTGAATTTCTTAATACATCCTCTTGTAATATTGTTAGTTATCATTATTATTATTACTTTATATAATTGTTATGTATGGTATCATATCAAATGGATAGAGCGAACATATTGGGCTCTTCCAAAAGGGTCGTGATTTTCACTCATAAGTCAAAGGACTGATTGAAACAGAAAAGGCCCAAACAATAGGCCTCAAACCAAGGTTGACTTCTGAGTGAATTCCCTGACCAGCAATCAGCATCTTATCATCAGAATGAAGCAACCAGCATCTTATCAGCATGAAAATGCAACCCTGGGAACAATCCCTGGGAACTATAAGTAAACAATAGGAAGTAACTATAAATCCCAAATGTAAAGAAAAACAGAAACTTCTCAGACGTGCCCAGATCCTGGCCAGATCCGGACATGCCTGACTGAGGCATGTCAATCTACCAGCTATCTCCCATGCATTTTGTTTAGACTTGTTTGTTAAACTGTACAAAAGCCGGACCCTCTCACAGCACAGACGCAGACCTCCCCTACGAGTGGACGCCCTGCGTGGGACTTCCCAGCTGCCGGGAAAGGCTCTGCGACCCTTCGCTGGGACGGGGCTCCCCAGCTGGTGCACGGGGCGGGGGGATGGTCAAGTAGGAGGGCAACTGGTGATGGATAGCCAGCTTTATGTAGTAATGACTAGGTGCGTTACCTTGCTTATTCTTTCTGCTGCTTTAAACTAAAGTAAAATAAGCCTACTTCTTTATCTTGGTGTCTCTGTCCTTTGTGTTAACCCTGTCAATTGGCAAAACAGGGAAGATAAAAAGAACATAAATTTAATACAGACACTAACAACAACACTTAACAGACAGAGAAGAATAGTGAGAAGCATTGCCACATCTTGAGAACACCTTCCCCCCACCCCTCCCTTTTTCCCGGGCTCAGCTCTGCTCCCGATATCTCTACCTCCTCCCCCAGAGTCACAGGGGCAGGGAATGGGGGGTGCAGTCAGTGCTGCTGCTTCTGCCATCTGTGGTGGGGGGAGCTTCTGGAACTTGTTCCCCCTGCTCCGGCGTGGTCCCCCTCTCACAGGAGACAGTTCTCCACAAACTTTCTCTGATTTGAGTCCCTCCCATGAGCCATAGTGTTTCCCAAGCTGCTCTGGCATGGGACACTTCCATATGCTTCAGTCCTCCCAGCACCGAACTACAACAGCAGGGGCTGCTTTTACCCACCAGGTCCTGGCCTCCTTCAGGCATAATCACCTTAAATATCAGGGGGACCCATCAGACTGTATGTCAGCATCTGCTCCACCACAGAGCTCCATGGGTGGCAGTGGGGGGTGGCCTGCCATCTCACCGTGTGATACAGGGGGCTCTGCTCTGGCGCACCTCCCCTGCCCTTTCCTCCCCTGTTCTTCCACTGACCTCGCTGTTCACATAGATGTCACAACTCCTCCTCTTCCCAGGTCCCTTCTTAAATACCTTATCTCAGAGGCGCAGCTAATTGTCTCGGCCTTGTTGCAGAGGTGGGGCTGACTTGGAGATGGGGGAGCTTTGAGAAATTTCTCACAGGAGGCCACGGCTGTAACCCCTTCCCCTGCTACCAAAAACCCCACCACTCACTCAATCCCAGGACAGTGGCACCTGCCCAAACAGCATAAGAGTCCACATATATGGTTTTTACTTCATTTTGTCTTGCCAAAACAACCGCTCTTCAGCACTGCCCTCCCCCACTTCAATAACTTGTTTACCAGTTTGGATTTCTAATACGACAGGATTATATTGCCATTTAAGGTCCACTCTCTTTGCTGAGGCATTGGAAAACCAAATGCCCTCAGCTGGGGTATCTTCAGTGAAGGGGGATGTGTCTAGAATTAGTGAAGCTTTAAATGGTTGTTGTAATGCCAGTGGGTCAGTGTTACTACAGCATTTGTAATTCAGAGATTTTTGTATGTCCTTCAGTCAATTGCATTTCATCTGCTATTCCCATTGAAGAGGTATACCATCTCCTGATTGTAGGTTTTGGTGTGACTCCCTCTGGAGGAGCAATCTCTTTCAGAATTGTGTCAAAAAAATTAAATGGTCCTCTAGTCTGAACAGCTTGTTATGTCATATTTTCTCAACTTGTTTAATTGCACAGACTAAAGACAGAAGACCTTTTCCCCACTCAGAATACCTGCGTTCTGTCTCTTTAAATGCAGTCCTGATCAACAGTAAAGGTCTTTTCAGTCCATCAGGGCCAGTTTGAAATAAATTACATTAAGTACCATGTTCTGTAAAACCCCATTCTGCTCTAATAGGGTCATGAGGATGGACAAGTCCTAGGGATTGATATGTTTTTAATTCCCGTATTATGGTTTTGAATGTTTCTTCATGTTCTGAGTCCCATTTCCACAGTTTTCCCTTTCGTAGAAGTGAATACAGTGGACGGGCAATGTTGGAGAATCCAGGTACATTTTTTCTCTGGTATCCTAAAATTTCCATTAATTGTTGTAATTCTTTCCTAGTCTGCAGCATTTGTGATTGTTTTATTTTATTTAGAGCATCTGGTGGAATTGCTGCACTTCCAGAACTCCAGCAAGTGCCCAGAAATTTCACTTCTTTGCTTGGTCCCTCACATTTTTCAGGTGCAATTTCAATTTTTCCTTCTTGCAGTGTTTGCCAAACTGTTGCTACTGCTTTTCTCACCATTTTAGGAGATTTCCCCCCAATTAGAATATCATCTATATACTGATATAGTTTTATCTCTTCAGGAAGTAAAACTGTCTGTAGAAGTTCAGCAAGTGCAGCATGAGCAATTGTGGGTGAGTGTTTATATCACTGTGGGAGTCTGTTAAAGGTATATTGGATACCCTTCCATGTAAAAGCAAATTTTTCTTTATCCTCCTCCTGCAAGGGTACCATGAAGAACATATCTTTCCCATCTAGCTCTGCCATCCAAGGATGTGCGGCAGCTTGTAGTGTAGCTGTCAAAGTTGCAATTTTGGGGACTGCAGCTGTCAATGGGGCTGTATTGACATATAAGCACCGATAATCAATTGTTAAACACCATGTCCCATACGTCTTATGAACTGGCCAAACTGGAGAATTACATGGGGAGTGAGTTCTGGAAATAATTTGTAGTGTTTCTAAATCCACAATTACTTCAGAAATTCCAGTATGTTCTGCAGCAGAAATTGGATACTGTGAGACATGTTAGTGATTTTTGATTCGGGAAGTACTGGGGCTGCACGGAGTACACATCACTGTGGCAGTCTGTTGATTTTTATTAGGGTTAGGGTTGGCATTTGAGCCAAAAGACCACAAACTACCATCTAGCAAACACCAAGTCTGGCTGCTCAACACATCGAAACCCAGGATATTTTCATGATGCTCTTTGATTGCAAAGCCAAAAGACGTTAGATGCTTTTCATCAGGGAGCCATAAATTAACTCTTGCTCTTTGGCACACAGTGCAAGCTCCTGCAACTCCAGTAATTTGAACTATTTGCCATCCATGTTGGATGCCTAGCTTATCGGCATCCTGTTGTGTAATTACTGAAATTTGTGCTCCAGCATCAATTAATTCAATCAATTATGTTAATTGTTGCCAAGGACCT
Organism: Tyto alba; assembly: GCF_018691265.1. Lineage (NCBI taxonomy): Eukaryota > Metazoa > Chordata > Aves > Strigiformes > Tytonidae > Tyto > Tyto alba. Next base: position 43,741,334 of record NW_024881330.1, read on the forward strand.
ACAGGAATTAAAATGTAAGGGCCATTCTCATTTAGCCATTGCCCAATGGCTGTCCGGGCACTATTAGTTTTTTGGTCTTGTGTTTTGGGACTGATCCCCATGAGGGAGAAAAGGGTTATTTCTCTCTCTGGGAGCTGGCGATGGAGGAGTTGGAGTATTCGGAGTGTTACATTTTTGAAATGCTTGAATTAGACTCAGAAGAACCACCGGTAGGTTAACTCTGAATCATGGCTCTAGAAATTCCTAGTGCCAGTGCTTGTTTCCATATTTCGTTTCTCCACTCCTGGCCCTTAAAATTGTCAGTCAGAGGATTTTTGTTCTTGGGAAAAATGGGTGTTCCAGTGTGTGGGGGAAACACTGAAACATTTGGAGCTCCTGAATACAGGGCTCATTCTCAGGTACCTCAAGTGTACTAAAAGGCAAAAGGTTTCCAGGTGGCATAAATATAGTTTACTCCTTTTTTAAGTTTTCTTTCTGCTGTAAGAGAAGAAGAAAATGGGAGTTGCACACATAAGCCCACAGTCTGTGGGAGCTCACAATTCTTACTGTATATCTAGCAGTCACATTTATATCCTTATTGTACTTTCATCCACCTGCTTCCTCTTAAATAATGGGTATTTGATCTTTTTCTATTAACAAATTTCATTTTAGTCCGAAAGATCTTCTTTCTTTTGCTTGCTGCTTGCAGCAATATAATAAAAGGGAAGTGTTCATAGGGAAGATGGCTGCGAAGATTTCAGATGTACTGTGTTTCTGTTTTCTGAGATGACTGAAAATTGGTTCAGTAGGAATTTGTTGTCAGAGATGTTTTCCACCTTTAAAGCACTCTGTTTTCCCTAAGCAGCTCTCATTTAAGTGAGGATAACTAGATATGGCAACCCCTTTTGGGGATGGCTCAGTTCACTCTTCACAGAGAAGTCTCCAGGTGTACTTCGCTATTCTGTACAGGAATATTTAATTATTTCAGCTATTTAGGGAATAATAGTAATTTCTGCAAGGTTGCTTTTAATTATGCTCCCATCCGTCAAACTTTGGGAATATTTTACCCCAGTGTGAGACCAAGCACAAGTGTGAGCTCAAGAAGTCATACTTTAATGCTCAGCGTTGCATGATTTGCTGTATTACCTGTGCAAACGGCCAGGACTTACAGAGATTAACAAGTTACACAGCTAAAACCATACAGAACCTGAGAAATAAAATAATTCTGGTTACATCAACATGGCCGTGAAAATAGTGTGCCGTTTTAAGATGGCTGAAAATTGGGAAGAAAAAAATGTTCAGTTACAACTCTTGGGGGGAAGTGAAGGGAGTAACCTGTGCTCTTCATGTGCCTGTAAATTTGACGAGTAGTCCACGTATTTGCAAGTATCCTTTTAGTTTAACTGCTAGGTCCTTCCCTTGATGGATGACCAGCAGGTTCTGAGTGTTTCTGGGGACTGTTACATAATGTATATGGATCATATCACTGAATATGCTCTGCAGTCTGGATAAATACAGTTTGTTGCAAGTGGTCCTAGAAAGCAATGGGTATTGTTAAGCAGGACTTTTTGCTCGTGAATCACCTTCCTAATGCCTGAGTTAGGTTTTGGTGATGGGTAGACTGGATCTGTGTCGCTTGAGTGTGATGCTGCCAAAATGAATGATTCTTGCATAAACTTTAGGCTCCAGAGGCTAATGTGGGGGTTTTAGTGGGTGTGAAATCTTTCTCCATGTACCGTACTGTATGAAGTGGACTCTGCTGTGACTCTCTATGATCTCTAACCTGACTTTTTCTGTATGTGGTCCTCCTGGCTATGCCTGTGTATTTCCAGGTCACCTGCCTGAGAAGCATAATAAGAGAAGAACTCTGCTTTGAAGCTCAGGGATGAGAGCTTCTACCATCACAACTACAGTGATCTTGCTGCTGTGAGAATTGTCCTCCATGTGGCCTCCACGTGAGTGCAACTGTATCTGTGCATTGTCTGGTTTTGCTTTAGGATTTCCTTCAATGCCCACAATTTCATGAGGAAAGAAAACAGGAAGTAAAAATAATTTTTTGAGGCATAAATAATGAGATTGGGCCTTTAGATGTTTATGTGGTATGTGTTCTCCACCCCTAGTTAGTGGGAAGAACCTACTTGCCAAGTACCTGCTTCATAAGTATGCTGTGCAAATCATGTTATCATGGAATAATATGAGGTAGAATGTAACTTCTGAGTGAAGGCCTGTCCTAAAGGCTGGGTCTAAAGTGATAACATGCACACAGATCTGGAACTATTACCGTGCAGCTCAGTGACTTGGTGTTTATTTTTACTCATACAAAAGTCTTCTGTTTTTTTCACTAAGCACGAGACTAATGTGTAAGCTGTCCTACCTCTTTCCTGGACTGTACCTTTATAGATTGATTATTTTTTTAAAACTACATGTGAATTCATTCCATTTCTCCTTTTATGTGCCCCATCAATGGAGCACATAGGAAGATGAAAGTATTAATTACCTTCAACAACTGCGATGGAGAATAAATAGGTTTCCATATTGCTGGTTTCATGCTGTAGTGCAAAGAACAGCAATCGAGCGTGCCTGTGGCAGGTGCACCCGCCCGATGACAATGTGGCTCCCTGGCTGTTGAACCTCTCCTGTGCCCTTGCTCTGCAGGGCTTTACAGGCAGTCGGGGCCCTCGGCCAGTACGGGCTGGTACTGCCCACAGGTCACATTCGGCTCGGGTAGAAATGGGGTCCCTGGGGGAGCCATTTGGGGATCGTCCCGCCCGGAGCAGCGTGCTGCAGGTAAGGATCCTCCCCTTGGGTTGGGACGCTGCCCAAGGAAACTCCTTGGGGTTCCTACAGGTTGGGACGCTGCCCTAAGAAGTTCCTCGAGGTTAAGAGTCCCTTTTTTTATTAGGTGAGTGATTGAGCATTTTAGGTTGTCATTAAAACCCTGGAGAGCATTTTGGGTTGCTGTTAAACCCCGGAGAGTGTTTTGGGTTGTCGTTAAACCCTAGGAGTTTGTACAGTGATAGTTTGTTCTCCTCTCATGGACATCTGAACCTGCTCTTTGTATGTCTGCGGAGTGATGAATAATTGTGCTGGAAAATAAATTTTATTTTTATTGTTATTTGTTTATTTGAGAGTTTCCACAACAGTGCCCCTGATGTGAAGTGCAGAACTTGAAAAAGATTAGAAAAAAAACCCTCAGCGCTGTTCAGCCTTTACCTCCAGCCATGCAGCTTTCCAAAAACTATACAGTAGATTTTCAGTCTCGTGACTTTTTGTTTTGGCTGGCAGCAGATGAAAGCCCTCAGTTTCCTGGGAGAGGACAGAGCATAGAAAATGTTGGTTGCATAGTCACTAGTGGAATCCCTCTAATGCTGTCTAGACAATCTTGAGAATTTCTAAAATAACGATAAGGAGAATCTAATTTCAGTGAAGAAGAGTTCATTCTTGAGAAAGGGATTTCCTGAAACCAGTTCCTTGTAACTACAGAAACACCTGAATTTTCTAACCTTTGATGGAAAGGGAGAACAGACTTTTCTCAGTTCTTGGCAAATCCCAGAGCTGACAGCGAATGCTTAATGCATTGGATGTAGTAGGAAAGAGGATCTTTCGAACTTGCTTCCAGTAAAGCATTTTCTAGAATCAGAGTGATATCCTCACTAAGCTGCTTAATAATGAAAACGATGGTCAGAGGAGTGTAGCAGTGAATGTCCTTGGAGGTGAGAGAACAAGACTGAAGCAGTGGAAATTAATTTTCTCAATCTTTCTTTAAGTCATTATTATCTCTGATCACAGCCCTCTTTTAGGAGATTGGAAACAAAGTCCAGTGTACTTCTTCTGCACTCACAAAAGGAGAAAACAAAACTCTTGGTAACAGTAAACAGGAGTGGAAACAATACAGACTGACTGCTATGTAGGTCACTAAAAATATGGATAACACATGGAAGATGAAAGGCTACTTTAAAACTACAGCTTTACTCTGAAAGGTAAGCGTTGGGTGGTAGTCACTAAGAAAGGGAGCACCCGACCTAAATTTGAACAGGATTTGATATGCAGTGAAGTTCAGACCAAAGTGGTACCCACTGAACCTTCAAATTCTGATAGAAAACTTGTTGCTCTCCTTCAGCTGTTGTCAACTGGGAAGGAAAAGCAAAAGATGGAGCAATAGGAAAGATTTCCTTGAAGGTGCTTTTTGGTTTTGATGTAAGGGGATCCTTGTTTATTTTGGAATACTCCCTCCTGTAGGTAACATGTAATGGGCTTCAGAATGTTTATGAAGGAATTTAGGGAGTGAAACACATTTTAAAAATATCAATATGAGCTAAGTCACATCACACTAAATAATGAGTGATGAAGCACCACAAAGTGTTCGGTGTGACTGTTCACAAATAGTATATTCAATGACTGTGCTTCACAAAACACTTAGTTTCCTGTTCTTCCTGTTGCTGGTTTTCTAGATCTTGTCACTGAAAAATGATGGACTAGATCCTCAGCTGGTGAAAATCTGCATATGCAATCACACTTGCATAGTTTAACTGCAGCCACCTCAAGTACCTCTGTAGCAGTGTGAGGACTGGTTTTTAAATGGGTAAGGCCTCTGCCAGTACCGAATGCCACTACTGCAATGCATGAAAATTTAGTTTGCAAGCAATGTTGCTTGAGAAGGGTGATTACGCCCTCCACTGCTTCATGGAAAAGGAGAGAATATAATGTCGATGTAGTCTCTTAAAATTTCTCAAGGAGCTCCATGGGTAGTTAGACACACAACAACTCTTTATTTAAGACGATTTAGCTTTAATGGGAGGTATGTGGCTAAATACCCGTGCAGCTCTTTCAAAGTATGGTAGCTGAGTAACCGTAACTGAGTGCTGTTAGAGGAAATTTATCTGATGGTCCAAAACCCGAAATCAGAGATCAGCCCAATTCTTTTTCACTCTCTGGTGCAGTAATCTTTCTTTCATGAGAGAGAGTTCTTTTTTTCAGGAAAATACAGCAGGATTTTATGATCTTCTTTGACAGCTGTAGGTTAACTTTGTGTATGTGTGGCTTCAGTTTTTTTAAACTTCCTTATTTGGTCAGGTAAAAATTTTTCTCCTAGATTTGACCAGAGATTTCTCCCCAGACTGTAATTTCAGTTGTCATTCCGTGCTGCTTGCTTAACATTTGTGTCTTTTCAGCTGAATAAGATACTTTGCAGTTGTCATAACACTATTGTCTGTTAATTAAACACCGGTGCAATTAAATACCATCAGCACCTTTGCCTCTCAGAGGAGGAGGTGGCTATGATTTCAGATGCTACTTGGTTAATAGTCAGGGTGACTTCTTCCCGAGTACCAAGAAGAGCACACCCATCTCCATTTCCCGGGATCACAGGGGTGCAGGGACTTGTCTCTTGGCTGAGCGAGAGAAACAGAACCCGGGAGTGTGGACTGGGATCCAAACCCCGCACCCGTTAGCCAGCGCTGATTCTCAGGGTGAGGGTGAGGGACTGGGACTGGCGCTGCTCTCGGCAGTGACTGGCCCCACAGACACCGCTCTCAGCTTGTCAGTCCCGCCGGCAGTCCCTGAGCTCAGCAGAGACAGATCCTCTGGTGCCAGCCTGGGCAGCTCTTCTGCTTCCAGCATCTCAAGGGGGGCTGCAAAGAAGAGGGAGACTCCCTTGTTACAAGGAGTCCCAGGGAAAAGCCAAGGGTGAGTGGGCACGAGTTACTGCTGGGGACATTCCAGTTGGACACAAGAGGAACATGTTTCACCACGAGAACAATCAGCCGCTGGAATAATCTCCCCAGGGCAGTGGTGGATCCCCCAACAGCAGACACTTTTAAGATTCAGCTGGACAGGGTGCTGGGCCACCTTGTCTAGGCCTGGCCTTTGCCAAGGAAGGTGTCAGAGCAATTAAAATATGAAAAGGGAACATGTATCCTGAAAGACAATGCCTGAAGAGGCAGTTAATTTGAAGGAAGGAGAGGTTGGAAGAGATCTCCAGGCCCATCATACACTCACTGAACTCCATAGGAAGCAATAAGGGGCTGGCTGGTTGCTTTCTACTTTTCTTTGTTTCCATTGGGAAGCTGTTGCATGAACCCAAATCATCCAAGCATTAGGAGTTTTCTTCCAGTTTTCAGCTTAAATTTACTCAGGGCCAGGCCATACACATTTTCTCTGGTGCCCACACCTTCAAGCTTAGTAACTGTTCCCCCTAAAGGATACTTTCCTCTTCTGCATTTAAAGGAGTACACCCCACTCTTCTTCCACTTGCTTTTCTAGCCTAAGCATTACTAAACATAGTACAACACTCTATGAAAGGGGAAAAGAATGCAGAGAATCAGCATTTTGCTTTTTGACTAGAAAATGAAAATCTCTAACAGCAGATAAGTCTGTAAGTAAAAATCAATCAAATCCGTTCCCCAGGTGGGGTGTGGGTTATGATATACCACATATCTGGAGTCGACTCTTGAATGAAATCATGCACTAAGGTTGTTCTGCAGAGGTTTAACTACAGTCTTGGCAACTTCATTTGGGACATGAAAGGTGTTGGCACTAGAGTACCATGGGCAGTAAAGAAAACTGCTCTTGCAGTTTGATTCCAACGCTGCATCCTCAAACAGAACGGGGCTGCTACGTTGGAGGAGCACTGATGGAAATCTCACCCGCCATCCCGAAGTGACGCTCTGGAGTTTCTTCATCCGTCGCTTTCCTTGGGCTTGGTAAATCTTTTGCAGAGTCTGAAGCAAACGCCCACAGCTATTCCCTGTTTGTAACAGTGGATGTCTGGATTTTCACAGCCTTGTTTGTGGTGGGGCACCACTGGATTTGCCTTCAAAATGCAGTCCTTGTACTGAGAAGAGAAGAGGAAAATTACCAGTCATGGTGTTATACTATCCACAGGGCAATAGAGTGCACTGCTTGTAGGAGGCTTTAATACAGTAAATAATCTTCAAATGTCTTGATTTTTTAAGTTTAATCACATGCTTAGAGTCTGACTGCTAACAGAATCTAACAAAAAGAAATAGGAAGATAGGTGGAGCTGTATTTGAAAAAGTGGGGTTTCTCTCTCCTCTCTGGAGGGTTTATTGCCCAGAGCAGGCTGACAGTCTCATCCTGCCAACTGCTCCCCGGTGCTTGTACACTCACTCTGGGAAACAAAGACAGCTGTTCAAGTTCTTCTGCAGGTACAATCTTTGTTTACTTTCTTGTTTGAATGAAATGAAAACTGTACCTTTAGCAGTAAGTGCAGCATGATGCTCTTTACCTTGCACTCATTTTTCTCTAATAGATGTGTATTTTAGAAAATCTGAGTGTATTCTGTCCCAAGCCAGGCACTGAAAATAAACCACTACCAGTATCACCTCATTTTCAGTAACTTCTGATACATTATCCCAGCGTTCCTTCCAAAATGTACCATGCTGCACGGCTGCATAAAATAAATTGGGACCACTTAACACTTTCCTTGGCCTGTAGCACACAGCACACATCTCAGGTGTTGGCTGTGTTCTTGGTAGGAGGCAGCAAAACGGAGGAAGCCAGGCTGCACACAGCAGGGCCGGGGGAATAGGGCTGGATCCTACACAGTTTGGGAAGGAGGGGGAACGATGGGAACCTATTTGATTCTCAAAATCCAGGAGCGATGTTTCCCCGATACCTTGCTTGCCCAGGCCAAAGCCAACATGTTTGAACACTGAGAGCAATGAAGAGAGCCCATTTCAGTAATTGAAACGTGTTGCTACGCAACAGACTAGATCTGAAGGTCAGTAGGATGGAAAATACAGAAATGAAAGATGTAAACAGGAGGCAATAAGTTGGGGGCTTGCATACAGGATGGCAGCATTGCCTCTTGGCAGTGCTCCCCCTTCACAAACTGAAGAGAATTTGTCATTATTCAGCGCGTCGCCCTGATCCCTGGCTGGACCGAGACCACCGAGAGTGTGCTCGGCGTCACCTCCTTGGTGAAGCAGTTCCCCGGGCACTGGTGACTCGAAGCTTTGCTCTGCCTTGCTAGGCTTCCCCTTTTTAACTTAATAAAGACCATTAAACCATTACAGCCCACCTTTCCTTCTTGATACCAGCATGCCTGCACCCACAGAGCGTTCGTTCTCCACTAGACGTGCTGAAACTCCTGCAGCTCTCTCTGGTAATGGGCATCACTGAAGAATCTGTTTTCAGTGCCTCATGTCTTGCTGAGGTTCAGCCTGAAGTGCTCGTTCTCTTCTGCAGTGTGCTGAGCCCACCCAATTGACTTCATTTTTCGTGTTCACAGAGGCAGGTGACAGCTGCTCAGCCTTGAGTGAGACCAGCAGCTAATTTAGCGAGGTCTGGCATTCAGCATTTACAACATGATGTGAGTGCATTTCCCAAAGGGAGTTCTGTCTTTCCCCACCCTTGTTCAGCACGGGATAGAGGTGCTATGTAACGCACATGACTGCTGCTTCCTGAGAGGCACCTTGGCTGGATTTGCTTGAATTGCGTATTATGTCACTGCAGCCTTAAAACCAGGGTTAGCAAGGATGTCCCAATCCCCAGCCACAAGCTTTACAGAAATACTGATAACTGATAGACATGAACAACATCTGGGCAGCGAGTCACGTCTTTTAAATCCTCACTTTCTCTCTTTCTTTGTTGCTTTATTTTGTTTTTTTTCTTTTAATCACTTTCAGACTTGAATTACAACCAAGCCAGTTTCTCATCTGCTGTGTCATTCTTGTGTTCTGCTATATAACAGAAGGGATAGGAAATGAATTAAAGATATTCTTAAAGACAAACTCATGGAATTCAACTTGTTTAGCCTTGTCCTTTTTGCACAGCAGAACCAAGGCCTGCTTTGGAGCATCCACATGGACACCTGCGCCAGTGGAAGCCGTGGGGGGCTGCTTCCTCTTGAAGGAGGGGCAGGAGGACCCCTGGTAGCACCTGCCTGAGCTGTACGGCTGTTGAAGCAGGGACTCCTTTCTCCTCTGGAGTTTAGTGCAAAGGGGATTGTGGGTGCAGCATGTGTATGATTTCCTCCAAGTTAGGTTTTATGTCAGCTTGGATAATAATCCATAAAGAAGTCAATTAAATGCTTTCTCCTGCCAGTGTCCACCAAGACTGCTAGAGAATCAAGAAGAAGCTCTTCCCTTCAACGCCCACCCACCACCCCACTCCTGAAAAAATACTCGTTCACTGTTCACCCTTAATCCTTCGTCCTTCAAAGCTGTATGGCAGCAATGTTATGATGAAGTCATAAAAAGCTTACTTTGGAGCTGAAGGAGGAAAAAAAACATAGAGGCCTTTCAAGACTCATTACAAAGACTGAGAAACCTTAAAACATGGAGAAGGAATATACTTGCTGTATCCTGAGTTTGTCAGCCACCTTCTGCTCTTTCTTCAGCCAAAGACGCCGATTTTCTTAGGTTTATGCCTTTAATAACTATCGCCTCTTTTTATTTTTACCTTTCAAGCCTTTTTCCTTAATTTCTTGAGCTTTTTGATGCATCCAATACGAGAAAGAAAACAAATGTAAAAGGGAGCTGTCTACTGGACTGATCAATCAAGTTATTTTCCAGTGACCTGTCATGGCTTGTAATATACAACACATCTAATTAAAGACATACCTGAATCAGGTTTCTTTCTATCACATGTTGTTTATTGTTTGAAGTCATGTCTTAATATTTGTATTAAACGTAACAACAAAAAACCCAAGACTTGTATTAGGAAGATTAAAGCCATTATAAACTCAAATCAAACTAGAACCAAAACAGCACTGACCAAGTGCTATCTAATTAGAGCAATTCCCCAAGTCAGAATTAACAAACACTGTTGGACTACCCAAACCACTACATGAATACATAATCAGTGCTTATGAATTCACAAATAAGAAATCTAGAGAGCAAGCTGCCCATTTAATTATACGTTCCTAATTAAGATTTTGGTCTGAGGGCAGTAAGCTTATTTGAACATCTATTATCCCAGCTGAGTTACTTGAAAGTCACGTTTGCAGTCATTACCACTTCTTCTTAATGTGACTGTTACAGGGCAGATCTTTTCCTGAGATTGCTCTTGCTCTCCTCACAAAAAAAAAATAAGTTTTACAGCATAACTCTGCCTCTAGGAAAGGTTGGCAGCTGTAGCTAAAGACCGAGAAAAGAGAAATGATGCTGTGTGCTTCTCTTCAAAATAAAGAGCATGCACAAGTTCAAAAATGCCTGACAAGAGATCATATGAAGATGAATTAAGAACATAAAGGAATTAAGGTTGTCTACTCCTCCACTTTTTTCACAGGAGGTTCCTGTCAAGGAGATTTTTCATGATCGGTGTCCACCTGCTCTTGGGAACTGGAGCTGGAGTTACTATATTGTCTTTCTTGGGAGGAACGGCCACTTCTACTTTCTCCTCTGTCTCTTCAATTTTTCGGTTTGGCTTATTCTTCTCTTTTGGCTTATTCTTCTCCTTTTTACTCCTTTTCAGAGGTTGGTCTGAAAGCAACAGCATCTGCTTCCATAACTTATCTCTCACAGGGGTGGCATCATCTCTGCTTGGGAACAGAGAGTTCGTTTTAACATCTGCTGCTGTAACTGGTTCCCTTGGTTTTCTCCCACCTCCCATACCACTCAGGACTGGGAAATCCTTAATTCTCCTCCCGTTGTCCTCTACTTCTGGTAATTTTTATGTTTCTTTCCTTCGTCATCTTCCAGTGGCTTTTCCACCGCCTTCTCTTTGGATTTTGTAGGGTCTTTGACAGCCATCGCTCTCTCTTCCAGAAGGTTTTTCAGCGTAATTTCCAGCTCTATTATGATTTTGGTAGCTCTGCCCACCAGAATAATTCTCCCTACATTCCCGAGCATTTGGTGAGTCCTCCCATCTCGTTCCAGGTGGACCAAACCCAGCTGGAGAAAAGCCCTCTCTGTTTACTGGAGGTCAAGGTTGAGCGCCAACAGCACAGCCCTTGTAAAATTTTTCGCTATAGTTCCTTTCCCATTCTCTGCGTCAGTCCTTTGTCAAATGGATCGCTAAAGCCAACAGATCTGCCATAAGAAGCTTTCATATCATATGGTGGAAGCTCTGTATATCTGTTAAAATACTCCCTTTCTCCTTCTAAGTTTAGGGGGAGGCTGGCCTTTAAATACTGGAGACCTTGACCGTGAATGGGATCCTTCTGGATGTGGGTGATCTTGACCTTGAACCTTGATCATAACCACGTGGCCTTGACCTAGAACGATGGTTGTGCCTCCTCCCTTTGCCTCTTCCTGGGTAGGGTGGCGATCGCGAGTAGGAACGAGAACGGGAACGACGAAATGATCGAGAGTAGGAGCGAGTGCGGGAAGAACCCGATCTTGCCTCGGAGTAGCTATGCAAACTTCTACTGTAAGATGAAGCACTGCAGGGAAACTTGGACCTTAAGAAAGACACAACACAGTAAAAATAAATGAAATTAACTCAAAAGAGTACCTCTCCCCAATTTTTTCCCTCCCAAATTTGGTTTGGCTTTTTTTCCTCTCCATAGGCTCATGTCAAAGCTTCTTTCAGATGCTGACATAATGCTACTTCACACGGAAGAATTTGGCAACACGCAAAGGTTTCCACTTACAAGACAGAACTGCTGCTTTGTTAGTGTGAAAATATACAGGAAGGGCACATCTATTTCCACTTACTTCTATCACGTGAACTACCAGAGCTATTGACTGATTTAAGGGGGTGTTACTGGCTTCTACTGCTACTGTGTACATTTTCACTACTCCACAACCACCTGTGGTGCAAATCATTTTTGTTGCAGTAAGATGCAGAAAGAGCAAGTTTTAATGGCTACAGCGCAGTATCAAATATCAAGAAAACACGATTTAACCTGAAGACAGTAAAGCTCCATTTTACAGTGCCAGCTTAGTCTGTTTAACTTCCCTACTTATTTATTTGGGACCTTGTACAGGATGCAAAGTACTTGTGCTGCAATCTTACATACAGGACTTCTAGACAGATGCCCTAGCAAATTTTTGCACATAGCTCTAGCTCTAACCAAGGATAGTGCCCGCATTTCAGGAAAAGGCATATCTAAAAGCTGTTAAACTCAGAATCTAGTAATATGCCATGAGGCCATTATTCAAGGAAAGATACTGACAGCAGTACTAAGAGAGAGCTATTCAGACTCCTGCCCAAGTGAATTCTGGGGATAAAAAACATCAGCTACCCTGAGTTTCTTCTTCACAAGTTTTGTTATTTTTTAAAGAGCCATTTCACTATTATTCCACATATGTTCATGAGCATCATGCCTCCTCTCAAAGTCCTTTACCAATTTAAGATTTCTCTACAAACAGCTCTGACATTTCAGTTCCTAAGAAAAAATTTAAAATGTCAACAAATTACTAGTGAAAGCCACCAGCTGGCAGTCCAGGTTAAAATCTCTCCATGTATCCACATGAGGTAAACAGAAGTGGAAATGAAGACAATTTCTCTCCCATATCTCCTCCGAAGTGCTTTGTGGTAATGGTTACAATCAGAGCAGGGAGACACACAAAATCCAGCAGCTGCACCTATTCAGCTTCTGGCCTCCTCACGGCTGTCAGGAGGTGAAGGACGTCACTGCAGAGAAGCTTTACCGAAAGACACACCTGCTCTGGAAGAACTGCTGCCAAATTATCGCTGTCGGTCAACTGTAATCTCTACCATATTGGAGCTACTAACCTACGTATGGAACCCCTATCACTGCTAATCCCTTGAATCACCCAGTCCACCTAACGAGAGAGAGGTGGAGTGGATCTCCTCCTGATTCTTCTAGCCAATCTGCTGCTCCATTACAGACAGGGAAGGCAGTTACCTGGAAAATGAACGCCTATGCTCCTTCTGAATCTTTTTATATTCCATCAGTTCCTTGGCAGAATGATTTGTAAACTTATCGAGTTTGGACTTTTTCTTTTCCCTGTTAAAAGAAGTTTCACCTTTATTCCAATTCTAATTTGACCTTTTTTACCAAAATGACACCAAGAAACAAAACATGGCCAATATGAGAAAATGCATACTGCATGCAAATGCAAAAGGTGGACATCCTATGTAAGCAAAAGCAGTTTAGAATTCCTACAAAGCTTAGGGAAAGTTTCAGAATTACATTTGTCTTGTTTTAGTTTTGCACATTTGCCATCTGCAACGAGAAAGTATATTGGAAGGAACACGATGCCATTTTTGCTCATGTCAGATGCAGTGTAACTGCAGTGCGATACGCTATCAAAATATAAACATGAAAACCAGCGCAACTTCATTGAGCCAAATGCCTACTCCACTTTAAGTCTCTGTTGTTCTCTGGAAAACTCCTCCCTAGGGAAGGGAGGCCAAGAGCAGCCTGGCTGGTGTCAGGAATCCCAGCAGGACCAGGGCAGTGACTGTCCCCCTGCACTCGGCCCTGGTGAGGCTGCACCTCCTATACTGGGTTCAGCTTTGGGCCCCTCACTGCCAGAAAGACATCGAGGTGCTGGAGCGTGTCCAGAGAAGGGCAATGAAGATGTGGAGTCTCTAGAGAACAAGTCTTGTGAGGAGTGGCTGAGGGAACTGGGGGTTGTTTAGCCTGGAGGAAAGGAGGCCGAGGGGAGACCTCATCACCCTCTACAACTACCTGAAAGGAGGTTGCAGCGAGATGAGTGTCAGTGTCTTTTCCCAGCTAACAAGGGATAGGACAAGAGGAAATGGCCTCAAGTTGCTCCAGGGGAGATTTGGATTGATATTAAGAAAAATTTCTTCAACGAAATGGTTGTTGAGCATTAGAACAGGCTGACCAGGGAAGTGGTGGAGTCACCATCCCTGGAGATATTTAAGAGACGTGTAGATGTGGTGCTTGGGGACGTGGTTTAGTGGTGGGCTTGGCAGTGTTGGGCTAACGGTTGGACTTGATGATCTTAAAGGCCTTTTCCAATCTCAGTGATTCTGTGATTCTGTAAAGGAGGTGCTCGTGTCGTTGGGGTGGGATTTGAACGAGCCGCTGGTGCTGCTGTTGGCACCCAAGCTGATGACATGTTTACAGGAGCTGGGGGATATCCTGGAGGGGGGACAGTGCACTCAGCAGAGTGGGGGCTGACCAGGTGTGTACTGAGGAGGAAATGGTGGTGGTGGTGGTACCCGCGGTGGGAGAGGAGGTGCAGTGGGGTGGTGGAGGGTGCAAGGGAGGTGTAGGCACAGGCACAAAGACCGGTGTTGGTGCTGGTACTGTTGGGGTCTGAGTCCTTTGGACTATGTTCCCTGTGTGGCGTCCTCAGTCTGGACTTCTAAAGAAACCCCAAAACACGTATCACTGTTTGTTACACTCTGCTCTGATTTGAAAGAGTGAAGGAACGAAGCAGGAGCACGGTGGCAAGCACTTCTTGTTCTCACCTTGAGCACTTTCCCTCCCTGCTTTCTGTTCATTTGAGACTACACTCACTTCTCGATCCTCATACTTCCTTCCACACCCTCACCCCCAGCAGCTCCCTCAGTCTTCTCTCCGTATACTCAGCTTTGCAACTGTGGATGGAGTCTGCCTGTGCTTAAAAGAGACTCCCATCTCCCACGAGCCAAGTGCCCACTGCTCCTCTGCCACTCCTTGATACACTTAATACTTCACACTTCTGATCTTCAACGTACTGCACAGGGATTAACTCATCTGCTCTCAAACTTCTAACCTCTTCCACACGTTTCCTGTGTTGTTGCCTCGTGATGATGTATTTGGCCTGTTCTTGTCCCTGACTTTTTATTTTCTTTCTTACTGAATTTGAGGTCTTAGACAATCTGTGAGATGGATCCTGGTTTTTGTTTTCACTGATCTTTACAATTTTATAAACACAGTGCACCCTTACAATCTCTCTACAACAAATACATACCAAAAGGAAGGAATAACTTGACATTGCAATAATGGATAAAAGAATCCTCTCTCTCCAGGTGAAGAAACAGTTTGGCTATTTGAGATGACTAAACTGAAGACAGTCAAAATTGTCATAAAATAACAGCATTGCCTCCTCCAATAATTTGCTCTGTCAATATTAATTAGATTGCTAAAAAAATCTATTGGAGGCTGATTTCTATTGGGAAATCAATTTCTTCAGCCCTATTCAGCCAGCAATCAAAAGGCTGGCTTTCCATCCGATCTTTTAATTTTATTTAATTTTGATATGTAATTATGGTTTCCTCAAAAAGAGTTAATTTTTCAGAGTCCTCTTTGAGTCACGCACTGGAGTTTTATTTTAAATAACCTTAATGCAAGCACAGAACCCCTTTGTTAGGCCAAATGAAGCCATTTAAAAATTAATTACCACTTGTATTCTCCACAACTATCTGTGCATACTTATTTCATGATAATGCAGCTGTTTTATAACTTACGCATTACCACCTCATTTAACAGGTTACAATATGTATAATATGTTTCATTTCTGTAGAATACTTACAGTTCCCAGCTTGGACTGGCACCTGCTGAGCGAATTCCACCGGCTCTCATTGGATGAACTTTTGGCGTGGGGAGAGGAAAAAGAAAAAAATCCCATTCACTTTATCTGAAGACAATTTTTTAGAAGAAATTCTAAAGTTGCAGTTACTTACCAGCTGTGGGTATTGATTGTCCTTGGGGGCCCAGAAGACTTGGTAATGTTGGCTGCTTGAGAACAGGAACCTGATAGCCCTGGTGAATAAATGCAAACAGTTGGAAAATAAGCTCCACCAAAGAATGAGAATCAACGCATATGTTGAAAGAAAACTTATGTTCTCTTCCAACAAAGTGCTGATTGTCAGAGGAAGATTTAGCAAGTTCAGAGGCCGTCACCAGAGCAGCAGGAGGTGTTGGAGCCATGAGCGGCGGTGGAGGTGGTGGCGGCTGCTGCTGCTGTTGCTGCTGAATCTGCTTACGGCGCCTTTTTGTGTAGCCAGTTCCATTTTTGAAGTTGTTCACAGCCTGAAGGCAGAAAAACATTTACAAGATGGTATTAGGAACCTCCAGGAGATATACAGACAAAAGCCTCCACAGAGTAAAATGACTCCTGTGTTCCCATAAATAGTATCAATCCTAAAATAAGCCAACATACAGATATAGTCAGATTAGACATAAGGCAGAAACTCTTCCCTGTGCGCTGGCCCAGGGTGCCCAGAGGAGCTGTGGCTGCCCCCTCCCTGGAAGGGTTCAAGGCCAGGTTGGACGGGGCTGGTGGAAGGGGTTAGGGACTGGATGATCTTTAAAGGTCTCTTCCAGCCCAAAGCGTTCTGTGCTGTATGAACACATCACATTAAACACTGATACTAATGACTGGTAACTCAGAGTATCTGTATTTAAAGTACTTCAGTGTTAACACCAAACTGAGGCAATCATGTTAAACAAAAATGTGACCTGAATTTGCCAGATTGTCTCTAAAGAGTTGTATGCTTCTGTAACAACAGATAATGTACTTGAGAAATAAATCTAGTTTTATTCAGTCAGCCTTGCTTAAGGAGATGTAAATTAGTATCTTCTTCCCTTTCAGATTTTTACAAACAGACTTTTCTTACAAACAATTGATGTAAAAATCTTCCTGTTACCTGGCGTAGGCACTTGTTGGCAATTAAAGAATCAGGAGAAACATCTGTCTGGTGACATGTTGGGCATGTATGTTCCTCAGATTCCAGTAATGCTGTTCTAATACCTGTGAATAATTAGAATCATCAGAATAGTTCATGGGCAAACTAAGGAAATTTTGTTGGTTCTAATCGATTATAAAACACAGAAATGATTGATGGTGAATATGGTCTTGAATTGAGAGCCTGAATCTATAAATGTTCAGTAGTGTAAAAAATTGATAGTGCGCAGCAAAACACTATGCAGTTTTGACAGCTCACTCTTGTAATATTTGAAGATATAGAGTAGGCTGTGTCTTGATGTTCTGACTAGTCTTTTTTCCACTATCTAGTACAGTGCGAAGTCACCAACCTCAGGGTTAATGAGTAAAGTGCATCTCAGTCATTAGTATGTTCAAGTCCTGAAGGCTTTAACCAGCTCTCCCATGGAGGAGAATGTGGATCACATGCTTAACTAGCCATTTGTTGCAGATCACAGGAAGTCACCCGAGGTGGCCATAGAGTTTTGCATGAGAGAAAAGGCTGTGGACAAGCTAAATGCATTTGATATCCAATACTGTAATCACCTGCACAAAAAAAAAAAAAAAAAAAAAAAAGAAGCTTTCTGCTTCTTTTTTTTCTTCATTTCTATGAGCAGGGTTCTTCCCCAATCAGGGTATAGTTAAGTATTAAATAGAGCTGTTAGCAAAGTTAATTTTGTTATCTCCTGTTTTCTGCTTTCAGAAGATCAGATGTGGTGCTTTGAGCTAACAAACATGGGAGGAACACTTACATTCATCACAATAACTGTTTCCACAGCAGGGAATAACAGCGGCGTCAGTCAAGATATCTCTACAAATGAGACATATCAACTCCTCTGGAAGAGGATCACCGTCTGAGGAGGAAGAGGATGGCTCCTCTGGTAAGAAGGGAGGCTTCTCCTTCTTTCCTCTAGCATAAGCTTCCCTGGAGGGTGGGTGGGGAAGGAAAAAGAAAAAAGTTAAAGATGGATAAAGGAAAACTTCTCCAAGCTTTGGCTTTTATGAAAGGAGGATGATCGATGGAATTCTCACTCCACATTAGCCTTCACAAGCACAGGCATTTAGTTTAAACTACTCTTCTAGAGTCACAACACTGGAAGAGGGAGGGGGGAAACAACCTTCCTTCTGCAGAACTTTCCCATTTGTTGGATCATCTAAGAAATTAGCTCAGACTGGAAAAATCATTTTTGACAGCTAGAAATCAGGTGACATGAATCCCACCTCTCCTTTGCCAGAGGGTGAATGTAAATTGCAGGCTCGGGGTAAAGTTAGTCTCTGAGTAATTATGTTTTATAAATGGAAGTCCGTGTCACAGCTTCTATGAAAGGAGATCCATGACAGAAAATCAGAAGTGCTTCCAAGTGCATTTTAAAACAGCCACTCTTGTCAGCACACAGGAGTATTCTCTTCATTTATAGCAACAGGAAATTGTCAGTCTGTTTCACACGTGGGCTTTGGTAAAAGCCAGAGGGGAAGGACATCTCAGTCCAACAGCTCTATGGTAAATTTTTCAAAAAGCTTTTGAAACGTAAACCAGAAGCAAAAGGAGCTTTCAAAGGGAACGACTCCACTGTAAACACTACTGAAATGCTTTGTAGAAGTACAGGTTCTGAGCATACCAGCAGCTTAACCGATTTCCAGGGACACAAACAGCAGGAGCGCCCTGTTTTAATATTAGAAAGTGTCACAGATTTCAAGGTTAAGATCCGATGACAGTGCTTCCTCCCCCGTAATTACAGACGATGGCCAACTTGGTTGCACTGTCACTCAGGCATTTACACACGGCTTCTCTCGTTCACTTTTTGGTCAGTCCCAGTAATTCCATACTTACGCATTAATAGTTGGTATCACATATTTTCCTGTCTTGGTCAGCATAGCACCCTTCGTATTGGGATCTTTCACCTCCACCATGAAACTCCTTGGAATTCCTGTGCTCTTTTTAATTCTGGGAACAGACTCAAATTTTTTGTCCTGATAAGAAAAGAGATACGGACATATCTCATCTTAAGACCCACACTTACAATGACATTTCATTGATTATTTTGAGCAGCAAAAGCCTCTAATCCTCCCCTTTAACTTAGCCTAAGGGTTGCTTGATGAATATAGCCAGGATGCTCCAAAGGCTTGAGCAGTGTTTTGAACTTTCTAACAGAAAAATTCCAGCAATATTGAAATATATAAAGATATGCATTCAAGTTCACAGCGGAAGATCTGTGGGCACATGTAATGTCTATGACGTAGAAAAAAAGAAAATTTCATGTTGAGAATTCCATCTTTCCCTTGGATTTTGAAGGGCTTTGCACCATTGCCTATATAACCTCTGTATTTCACCCCGAGAGGAACAATTGTCAAGATGAATATTCATGTATTTGTCACATAACTGCCGAGGCACAACAATTAAAAACAAAGTAACACCAGAAGTCCCCCACAATCTTACCCCATTTGTTGGGCAGTTCTTTATATAGTGGCCAGGATTTCCGCAACGAAAACAAGTATATGATGGTGGAGGTAGACCCAAGGATTTCTTCATGTAACTAAAATTTTTTGGGGAAAAAAAAGAAAAAGGTATGCATGTGTCACTCTTGTTCAAACAAACATCTCTACAATTTTTCCATAGCCTTTAGAGAACAGATTTGACATTGTCAACACTTACTTGATTGGATCATACTGTCGGCAAGACTGTATCATCACAGCTTTTATCTTGTCTTCTTCGGAAGCGTTGGCTTCAGCCAGATTGGCAGTCTGTTTAACAGGCAGTTATTTGACACACACATTAGGAACACATCTAAGCCCGCACAGCTGAAGACAACACCACTCAGCTAATCCTGTAAAGAGCAGCACCAGCCTAGCTGAGGTTGCATGAATACAGCTGCTTATATAAAATATAGTTCTCCTGAAGGTGTTCTGGGGAGTCCTTATGCCATGACGGGGTGTTTATGTGCCTCTTAACCTACTTGAAAAGAGCATTCTTGGGCACTCAAAACCTTAGGCTCTGTTTGTACCTTACATAAAGTCTTGCGTAACCAGTCCAATTTTCTTCCAAGTGGATTGAAGTTATGTGTAGAAAAAAAATTATTATCCAGTAGTTTTAAACTGATTCTCAAGCTCCAGACTATTTGAAGGGGAAGGTCTTCGCTGTACATTTAGTTGAGAGAGTTCTATGCAAGTATCATTATTTACATTTTCCAGCATTAAAGGGACACACAACTTAAGAGTTGGGGAAGATGTTGCTTGCTGAAATTTGGCTTCAGACACAGAAGCTTTAAAAGGAATCAAGCTTCTTATAATGCCTCAGGAAAAATTCTTTTCGGTAGAAATTTGACCGTCACGTGCTGTCGGCAGCCAAACGGCACGTCCCCTGCCTACTAACTTCTTCATATGAAGGGATTTAACTACAGTCAGCACAACCTGCAGTTCTTCTCCAGTTGACTGTGTCTTTTTAACATGCAAATTGTAACAGAAACCTTACACAGAACGAGATCGTCACATTGTTGAAGCCAGCTGATTATTTTTTCAGTAGTGTTTGTTCAAATGTTTTTATTACACACTAGTGCAGACACAAGCAGGGCCTAAGGGAGCGACTGTAAATGATTTGGACCTTCAGGAACCTGTCACTCAGATCAACCACTGGTGTGTCTGTTTTTATATGCATTCATCCACAAAAGTAACCAGCTAGTTTCAACGGTTCATTAAATGGCCGTTTCATAGACACAGTTTTTTCTCATCTGTAACATAATCCAGGTTGACATCCATGAAATAACTTTCATTAACATTTACAGAAAACTTTACAGACACTCGACTGATTTGTTTGAACCCAAACCATTTACAAAACACGTCCCAAAATGACTAAGCATTACTAGGAATAGACCAAAATTCAAATAAAGCATTTCATACATAGTAATAATAATGCAGAAAACTTTTTTGCAACACGTTGCCTCCACGCTAAACCAGCCTGCACTGAAGAGGTTAGAATAAGTAACAGTTTTGAGCTGCTTTATGCCATGTTCCTGCATTTTTCTGAAACACTTAAATTTTCTCGAAAGCTTCAATGCGTACACCACTTTGACAGCATTTCACATTTTAGAGTAAAACTTCACATGAGTTTACAGAACCAAGGGTACGTTTAGGGACAGCACTAATGGAGACCAATTTCTTTTGGTGGCTACCTTCCAAACTAATTGGGTGTGTTTGTTTGTTTGTTTGTTTGTTTGTTTTTTGTCTTCCCAAATATACACAATTTAATTCTGCATTGGGAGGGAGAGGAGATTTCTCTTTCTTGGTAATGAACTCCAGCCTTTATTTTCAGAAGAAAGAACTAGCTCCTCTGCACTGGGCCCTACCTTCTCTAATCCTTGTCACTTTAAAGACTAGTAATTTCCCTGGCTAGCACTCCTCCTTTTCACACAGTGCAATCACTAGTGCTTTCCCAGACAAAGTTACACAGCGTTGAGCAAATAATGCAAGCAGTTCCATAGCAAAACATGGCTTTACAACAGCTTCAGAAAGTCACATCTGCTAATATGCCACACGTACACGTGGTATGTTCCTACAAACAATTAGGTACATTTACACAATTTCCACAGCCTGCATTCAAACAAATCAGATTGTGTTGTCCACTGTCTACATGAAACTGTGCAGCGTTCCACAAATGGATCTATACAGTGACTAGAAATTAGAAAATAGCCATGCAGTTGTGCATGGTACAGGAACGCTTCTCTTTTGGCTGTTCACAACTTACAGCAAATTAAATTATTCTGTGAAAATTCTGTTAGTTTCCAGTGCAAAATTAAGGAAAAATCTGAGAAACAGCAAAACAGCTTCTGAAGTGTTGTGTTCTGAAGGTAATACTGCAACAGTACGTTGTGGCTGAGAAGTTACTCCCCTTCTATCTTCCCAAACTGGGAACTAATCTTTACAAGACAGTAACAAAATATGCACACATTTTAAAGTTAAAACAAGTACTGTAAATTATTAAAAATTAAGTTTTGTTCACATTACAACAGTTATCCAGCTACAGATCACAGTATAAGATTTAAAAATACAAAGCAAACACTTGTTATTTTTTAAGTATTTGACAAGAATATACCTTAATAAGCTGCGCCAGAGAAATTGATGCAGAAGACTCATCAATCTGTTCGCAAAAAATCAAGCACATATTCAAGTTCTACCATCAAAATATTGCAATAGTTAACCTCTACTGTATCCTGAAAGTCTGAACTATATCCTCCGAGTGCCACTGAAAAAGGCATTTCCAACCTAGTGTGATGGTATTTGTTCAAAACAAAATCCAAACCTATGACAGCTTAAGAGTGCCTGTGTGGTTAATGAGAAGAAACAAAAACAACCAAACCCACTTGAGATCAACTTACTGCTCCAGAATATCTCAGAGAGGGACCCTTGTCAGATGCTCACAAGTGCTTAAAAGTTGAAGGGGGAAGCTGTCAGTTTTCGGCTAACAGGGAATTTTTAAAAAGTTATGCTTATCTGAGAGGGAAGCATCACTACGGGAAGCTTCTTTTCAGTGTAGTTTGTAAAGTAATCAGTTAATGTCTAATCGCGTATAAATGCACATGGTTATGCTTTTGCGAACAAAGTATCGTTGTCTGTCAAAATAGAGCACGGGCATATGAGCCCCGAACCATGAACTCTGCCCCTCCTGTCAAGGAGCTGAAAAATGCCAAACTCACCACACCCCACAAAACCCAGAGAAAAACACCAATCTGAACCATCAGCCGTAAATGTAACCCACTACTTTGTCTAGAAAAAAACAAACTGCTCAAATTAGTGAAACAAAAGTTTTTACCATGACAAAGTGGACGATAAAAACTGAGAAAACTGGTTACTTGTATTATCTGAAACCACAGGACATAGTATCCAAATTAGTTTGGGAAGGGTGAGATTTTAATACTATTCTCCCTGTTGTCAGACCAAACCCAATTTTTAATGATGATGAAAACATGGATTCAGAGCACAGTCCTGTGGTTTTCTTCTCCACTGCGACCACACTCCTCCCTCCCAGCCACCCGTGGGAGCAGCTCGCAGGAATGAAGTCCCCAGGCCGCAGGTCAGTAATGGACTGCAGGGTTTATTGAGAACTAATACTGAAGTGCAGGCTTTCCACAAGGAATGGGGAACTCCTGTCTTTTTCCTTTTCCGGTCTATTGAATTCTATCATGCCACAGGCAGCAGTTAAGCCTACACTAGTAAAACATTCTCAGAAAGACCCTCGAACCAGTGCCTATTATGTCTTCAGTTGTTCAAAAACATAGACTAAAATTTCACAATGTGAACACTGAACAGCTCCCACAGACCCCACTTCAGGGATGCCCCCCGAGCCCATGCAGCTCCTGGGGACGCTCTCCAGCCCCCGCTGTGCTCTCCGTCCTGGCGCAGAGGAGAAGCACTTGCCCGGGAGTGAAGCCAGTGAGGAGTCAGGACGGGGCCCCCCGTCCCCCCTGGGGGCTCCCCTCTCCTCGGCCCCAGGCAGCACCTTCCCCCCCTCCAAACTGGCCGCAGGCACGGCAGTGACAGAGGATTTGTGGCCTCCTCACTGGCATGAGCGAGCCTGGGCCTCAGCTTCCTCCTGCGTGGGCTGCTGCAAGGGCAGCTGGGGCCTCCCCCCGGGGAGCTCCCTATCCAGGCTAAATAATATTAATGAGCTGCGGGGGCATCCCAGGGCTGGTTTTGCCCAGAGCAGCCCCCAGCAGGGTGCAGGCACAGGGTGGGTGTCACCTGGGCTGTGGCTGAGCGAAGGCTGAGGGCGGCCATGGAGCGAGGGGGCCGGGGGGACCAGGACCCCATTGCCCGTGGAGGGGCTCACAGCTGGTCCCGGTCCCGGCCCCTGCGTGTGTGATGTCGTTAGGAGGTGATGCCATAATGGGGCACGTTCCAACCCCCCCGGCAGACAGGGTTGCAGAGCTTCAGTGTTCCGGCCATGCCGCCACCGGTCCCTGCCGGCACGCTGCTCTCCGTCCCAGGGCTGCCGGTGTCCTCCCAGCCCGCCCAGCTCCACCCCGTCACCTCCCAGCTGCCACAGGCCAGCGTCTGGCAGGGGGTGCCAGGGCCCATGGGGGCCCTGGGGCAACTCCCCCCCGGGGTGCTGCTTCCCCCCGGGGTGCAGCTCCCCACCATTGTACAGCTCCCCCCTGGGGTGCAGCTCCCCCCTGGGGTGCCACTTCCCCCCGTGGTGCAGCTCCCCCCTGGGGTGCAGCTCCCCCCTGGGGTGCAGCTCCCCCACGGTTGTACAGCTCCCCCCTGGGGTGCAGCTCCCCCCTGGGGTGCAGTTCTCCCCCGTGGCTGCTCCCTGTCCCCCTGCCTACAGATGGGGACAGCGGCTGGTGCTGGGGACGCTGGTGCCCCACCAGCCGATGGGGCTGGGGCCAGGGGCTGTGCTCCAGGGGGGGCCCCTGTACCCCACGGGCTCCTGCCTGTGGCACGTCCCTGCCCACCCCGGCCCCCCGACACCCTGCCACCCCACAACTCAGCATTGGGTGCAGGGCCCCCCTGTGCCCCACACCCTCCCCGGCAGCGCCCAGAAGCCATCAGAGGCCTCCAACAAGGACGTGGTGGCCACTGAGGACAGCGTCCCTGCTGCCACC
Organism: Tyto alba; assembly: GCF_018691265.1. Classification (NCBI taxonomy): domain Eukaryota; kingdom Metazoa; phylum Chordata; class Aves; order Strigiformes; family Tytonidae; genus Tyto; species Tyto alba. The sequence continues at coordinate 43,765,449 of NW_024881330.1, forward strand.
CCCCACCCCCCCACCCTTGCTCCGCCGACCAGCGGAACCACCACACAGCCCAAGGGTGAGTTTTAGGGGGTGGCAGAGCCGCAGGTGGGCGGCCAAGCCGAGGAGAGCTTGCATCACCAGGGGCTGGTTGTCTTTGCTTGCTTTTTCAGCAGTGGTGACCACCCCAGCAGCCCCCGGGGAAGCGCACAGACCTGCCCGAGCAGGGGCCAGCCGCCTTCGCTGAGGCCGTTCCTGAGCAGGCAGAGGACACCACCGCCTGGCTCCACACCGAGGACAGTGAGGACACTGTCCCCGATGGCCCCGACAGCCCCAGCTTGGCCGCCTTCCTCCGAGAGCTGCCCGACCTCTCGGACCTATGTGGCAGAGGGCAGCTGCCCCAAGGAGCAGACAGCGGTGGCGGGGCTGGGGGGCAGCGAGGACACCGGCCCCGATGACCCTGGCTTGGCTGCCTTCCTCAGTGAGCTCCCCGACCTCTCCGAGTACGTGGGGGCAGGCGGCTGCCCCAAGGAGCAACGGGTGGTGGCGGGGCTGGGGGACAGCGAGGACACCGTCCCCGATGTCCTTGATTTCCCCTACAGCCTGGCCAGCTCCGCCTTCCTCAATGAGCTCCCGGACCTCTCCATGTACATGGTGGATGGCAACGGCCCCTGGGACCAAGCGGTGGTGGCACAGCCAGGGGACAGCACGGACAACCGCTTGACCACCGATGTCCCCCGCTTGACTGTCGAGGTCCTTGATGAGCTTCCCCACCTCTCCGAGTATGTGGGAGGGGGCAGCTGCCCCAAGGAGCGAGCGGTGGTGGCGGGGCTGGGGGATGGTGAGGACACTGTCCCCAATGTCCCCAACCTGACCACCTCCCTCAACGAGCTCCCCCACCTCTCGGAGCACAGGGCAGAGGGCGGCTGCAAGGAGCAGGCGGCGACAGTGGAGATGGTGGCCGGCGAGAACACCTTCCCCGATGTCCCCCACAGGCCTCGCCAGCACCGCCTCCGTCGGCGAAGTCCCCGACTTCTTGGAGGATGGGGTGCAGGACAACGGCCCCAAGGTCGGCCTGGCAGCGGCCATGCTGGGGGACGCCGACCCCTTCTGGGGGGTGGCGGCCTCCCCCTCGCAGGACCCCAAGGGGCAGCAGGGTGGGGTGGCAGCAGACCTCCCCACCCGGCTGCCCCCGAGCCCCTCGGAGGCTGCT